>NC_056737.1:1118051089-1118341089 GCF_019279795.1 Protopterus annectens | reverse complement strand
TGATACACACATATAGAATATCATTTGTTATGAGACATAAAATGCTTGCAATGTCAAATCCAACAATACTGGAAAGGAAACATTGAATAACTACAATACTGACTCCCCAGACTTGTCCCCCTGCAGGATCCATGTTGGCTCTTGTTTGTGAGTCTGGAGTATTAATGAGTTTTGGGATTTGATATTTTTCATGACTGTAGTAATTTCATGTTTTGAGTTTATGTTTTTTCTTTTCCTTCTGGTATTGATGGATTCAACATTTCAGTGACTGAGTTTCTCATAGTAAACCTACACATATATATATATATATATATATATATATATATATATATATATATATATATATATATATATATATCAACACACACACACACACACACACACACACACACACACACACACACACACACACACACACACACACACACACACGCACACACACACACACACACACACACACACACACACACACACACACACACACACACACACACACACACACACACACACACACACACACACACACACACACACATACACACACAGGCACTCGTATAGGTACACATATACAAATATTTAATCCCTACAGTTTATTTTATTACATCTTTCCTACAGTCCTATGCAGTTTTCATTAAACTATGAGGAAGCATGCAAAAAATCCTGGCAGCCCCCCCCCCCCAGAGTAATTCTTGGCACTGACACTTCAGATGTAGGTACTTTTACTATTGCAGTTAGGTCCTGTTCTGGTTTTCTCTGTTTATTAATGAATTTTCCCTAGAAATGCCAGGTTTGAAGTTTGCTATGAATGTGTCCCTGCTAAAGGATACGCGATCCATTAGGAAGGTACAGAAGAGTTTTCAGAAGGACTTCAGTACCTAATGTGGATGGCTATATCCTAATAAGCCAGTGCTCAATCTTTCCAAAAAAGCATCTGTATGAACTCTGATACCTCTCAGACGCTGCTTAAGTGTGGTACTTACAAAATCACTGGCCATCTTACCAGTCCCATGATCATGGTAAAGCGACAAAGGTACATTGTAGCACGGTTGGATGCGAAATTCTTCTTCTTCTTGTCACATGAGACTTCATCATAAATTTCGAACACCACTGCCTAAGTCATATTTATTTATATTCATTATACAGTTCTCCATTCAATGGCTTAGAGTTTAAGATACTATTAAAGGACATACATTCCTTTAATCCAGGTTTGTTAGTGGATGCTAACGCAGTCAACCAGTACAGCTCACTGATTTCAAATAGATTATTGATGTCTCCATGCCTGTTATTATAAAATATTTTTGTCAAGAATCTCAAATTTAAAATTGTGTTCAGGGCTACCTTTTAAATGTTTATACAGTGCATTTGTCTCTAACTACAGATTTCTGACATACTTTGTGTCACTGAGTCTCAAAGCTTCCTAGAAGCTGCCCCATGCAAAATAACTAGTGCATTTATCTCAAACAGCATAATATATGACATGAGAAGAAACACAGCACACCTCTCATTCTGCAGACAATGAAAACAGGAACAAAGCCCTTGAAAAGCAGGAACATCCAGTTAAAAATCTGGACATCTAATTAGCATAACATTTGAATATGAAATATAACATAACTCTTGCTGCTACCAGTAGGAATGTGGCACACCACTCAGAAATGGATATTTAAAATGACTGAGACTAATGATGGAAAATATAAATACATTATCAAAGAGATAATCTCTAGACTTAAATAGACGGAACTGAGCTGCATAGCAAAATTCGACCACACTAGGTCATTTCTTTGTGTGTTTGAAAAGGAAGATATAAGCCGAGTGTCGTCTCTCCTTAAATTATTGTTACCGTGAGTATGTTGGTCATGAAAAGTGGCCTTCTGTGCACTAGACAGCTTAAAAATCAGGAGTGATGAGAGGGGTTCAGAAAATACCGTGAAGGTAAGTCAAGCCTGAATACAGAGGCATGCCACCAAAAATAGGAACATCATGTGCATGGGGAAATCAGACCTGAAATAGCAACATTCCTCAAAAATAGGAACAGATGAGAGGTCTGTATCACAGTAACATTAACCTCTTGTCACATATATTCTACTAGTTACATGCTGCTTAAGTAAATTGATTGTATTGATCTATTCACGCAGTTTTGGCACTAAAAATTATAATTTGCATTATATTATTTGTGCCTATTAAATTGTATAAAACAGTGTTTGTTTTAAATTGAGGCAACACTCAAGTGAAACAAAAATGATCTCTCTCTCTCTCTCTCTCTCTCTCATACCACCTCTTTAACTTCTGGACCTACTATTAATATTATCCAGTTGTTCTTAATAATATCTTACGCACCTATTATATCTAACAATCACTGACAAGAACTCGCATAGTGTTTTTTCTTACATCCATATTTGCATCCAATATAGCAGAGTGTGTAAAACAGGGAGCAGCTCAGGCTGTTCTGTTATCAAACATGCATCCTGCATACATGTTCTGTTCCATTGTTTTACTTTTATAACCACTGTTATAAAATCTTTAAGCGTAATCAAATCACTGTGGAATATATCTTGTAGTTAATCATAACCAACACAGCACATGCGGATGAATGAGACTTATAAATGTATACTGGAGTTATACTGATTTCTGCTATTGTTTAAATGCACGGTCCTTTACACTGCTACACACATTCCTTTCTTTTGGTGCACACATTCCTTTCAACTGGTTTACACAGTTCTTTATATCGGTACACACATTCCTTTCGACTGCTTTCCCAAAAATGGGTGCGTACATTTGATTGTTTCTCATTATTCTTACAAAATTCAATGTCTAAACAAATTAAAAATGCTGATATTATATTTCATTGTAAACTACATATTTGCATTTGTCCTGCCAAAATAATTCATAAATTGGTGTCATTCTTCTATTTTATCTGACTATAAAAAGAATAATTTATCCATATATTAACAGCAATATTCCCACTTGCGGAAGCGATTAGTATTAATGTATTTTTCCTCTCACTTCACCAGACATGTACTTTACAAGCACATACAGTGTAAAACCACAGAGAAAGCGTTATAAATGAAAGTAGCTCGAAATACATTGCCCACACAGGACAAAGAGAAAGATTCGGCCATATCTGCAGAGCAGTCAGACACTGATTCGAATGAAAAGACCTTGAAAGTGAGAGGTGATTTTGTTCGTTGATTTCCAAAAGCAGGTTTGCCTGACTCAGTATACCCTGTAATACGCTGCCCTCATAACATAGAATAGACACTCTGGTTATGTACTAACTTGCTGCTTTTACATCTAGTCAGCTGCAGGATTGGCTCGATTATGTATTAGTTATATAGTGTAGCAAATAATGTTTAAAATAATGTTTCACTTGGTAACATTACAGTTATACCTGGACAAAGTAAAAAATGACGCTAGAAAATAAAATACGCTATGTGATGCATACAGTCAGTAAAGCAGGCAGAAATCATAGCATTCACAGGCATGTCTGTGCCATGGGTGAACAGATGCACACACAGGCATATTGTTTTATTGGAGGGATCCACAATTTCAACTAATTACTTGATAACGGCATATATTGGATGTGGGAAGAGCTAAATTAGGTGGGGGGAGGGATTTGGGATAAAAGAATATTCTATCAGAGCTCAGGACAAACCTGCATTAGATTCGCAAGGATTAAGCAACATACAGCATCAGCATCTGTGGTGATCAAACTGCACATGAGGATATGGTTTGCATAAAGGAAGGCAAACCAAGATAAGCAGATAAAATATTTACTGTTCTTTCTCTTCAGTAGCTGACAGCAGTGTAACGTATGAGGGAGAAAACATTGCATCATGTTCCATTTTATCTGTCATCTCCACCAGAGTGCAAATAATTCATCCTTTAATGATGGCAAGTAAGGAAAATTACATCTTTCCAAATTAACCTTATGTGCAATGATACTCATGGTGTATGCATCCCCTCCTCCCACCACGATGAACAACAGCAGGGTAATTATTGAAAAAAGAGAATGAATGAAGAGCAGAACTAAAACCTGATTTACTTGTTATTTTGAAACAATGTTTAATTAAAATAATCAAATAATATTCAAGCTTGCTTGCATTTTTAAGAATGTGCTACTCCCATTTAATTCATACTAATGAGTTCCAAAACAATAGTGTAATGCTTGTTGAGTGGAAGATGTTACAACCCACCTTTAACAAGAGGGCTGCATTAAAGCCTCTCACATAAATCATAGCATTCACTTCCCTGGAAATTGCAATGGCCATTTATTTTCAGCAATTAACAATTCTTTGTCCAAGTCCTTATTTCTCATTCCTAATTTATAACTCATTGTATTCTTGAGAATAATAATAAAATATCCAATACTACCCTTAATTCAATACACAAGAAAGGATTTATCAAGTTGCCTTTCTGAATTATAGTTATACTGACTCTATCTCTAGATGCCTTTGCATTTTTTTCCTGCACAGAAGTCCTTACAGAACATGAAAATAAGGATGTCCTTGTATTCCAGATGAAAACAGAAAAATAAAACCACATCTGTTTACATGGATGTTTCGAATAAATAGTAAACCTACCTATGTCTGACTGATTTTATATTAATAGGAGAAGGTCTCCTTTGTCATCTCTATTATTTACACTTTAGCAGCTGGGTTGGATATGTTGGGCAGTTGGCCATTTACAAAGGAGCCTTGGGGAGAAAGCATCCAAACAAATTTAGAGAATATAACTTTTGGGTAAGTACAGAGATTGACAGAAATGTATACACAGACATATCCACAATGCATCAGTACATGTCATACTTGTGGTTGGAATATAGCATCGTTTGGAAACATAGGGCATAGTTACAGAAAGGCTTCACAATATTTGTAGCACAAATCATTTATAGTCAATGTAGTCACTTCCAACATGATATCAAGAACTGTCATAGAATCCAGATTTATTTGCTACAAATTGTTTATTGACTTTAGGTGAGTTATGGAATTCATTGTTGCAACATATCCGCTTATTTATTGCTTAAAACATTAATTACTGATTACGTTTAAATCACTCATAGCAATATTAGCTCACAAGTTGACAAGAGTTACCAGTTACATGACAACAAATAAACAATTGAATGCACACAGTATAAATTACATTGCTTAATAGATGTCTGAACTGATGAAGTAGTTATGTTTTAGCAAAGGTGAGCATTATAAAATAAATTTCTGCAGAGACGTCTGCTGGTATATGCAAGGGGAAGCTTGGAGGAAGCAGGAAGTATAAGGAACGTGACAACCTACAAATTAAGGAAGGTTTGATTAACAACATGACTGTTGAAAAAGAAGTAATGCAGATGAAATGTAACATTTTTTTAATGAGAGGCACAATCTAAAAGATTACTGGAGCATAAATGATATTACAGTATATTAAATGAATATAACTAGGACAGGGTGGGGCTGAACATTGACAATGTAAAGAAGGTATTTTTTTGAGATAATAAAGAGTCAAAAGTAACATATTAGGCATATTTCTTTAAGTCATTTGCAGTATGTTTAAGTCAGTTGTAATATTAAGAAATACCAATTAGATATAAAACAGTTTTAAAATTGGAAGAACTCTACTTTTAAATATGATTAATTTTATAGGGACAACTTTACAGATTATGTTGTCTGGAAGATTTTCAGCCCTTCTACAGAAAAACTGAGGCACATCATTAAATGAATCCCTAAATGCCATCTTAGTTCTTAAATCATAAGTCCTTGCTAATGTTTCTGCTAATGCATGATGAATGGAAGACGGCAATGAATACATTGTCAACTGTATTATCGCATTTCATAAGCCACAAACAGTGTTCTTGACAGAAACGCTACTTTTAAAATACTTTGTATAAACCATGTTTCCTGTGTGGGCAAAGAATCTAATACAATTATAATTCAGGTGCATTGTGCATTATGTACACCCATAACTTACAAAACTGACTACCAGACACTGCAAACAAAAGGACAGTGCCTTATCACAGCAATTTTTTAGGACAGCATAACTGTACACAACAACAACAACATCTTTGGTGAAAGCAGCAACATAATAATGTTTTTTCACATTTACACAGCTGTTCTTAAAGAGAAAGTCAATTTTACAACAATAACCCAAAGCAGTCTTTGTCCAAAGAAAAATACTTTTGCTTAATCAGGTTTGTCCAAGTGGCATTTGCTAAATCTCTTCTTGGTGAACTGCACAATTACACATCTAATCATTCTTTTCGAATAAATTTGCTCCCCTTACTAATCCCCCCCTTATATCAACTTTTGTTCTGTCTAAGAATTCTGACGTGTACATCCCATCTGTTGAAACCTGGCTAATCTTTCCACAGTATTCCAAATATCCTGTTTCAGCTACAATATTCTTAGACATTTCTTACCACTCCTCATAATAATAATTACATTTTAAATAGCGTGGATGAAGCCTAGACAAAAATAGAACTATTTTACATTTTTTTCCTTCCTAATTATGCAAGTAATTTTCTTCCATTTATGCATATGAGTAAATCTAAAAGTTATTCATTTCCATGGCATAACTGAGTATAAATTTGAAATCACAGCTACAATTTTCCATTTATTTTATAAACCATATGGATTCCTCGTCTGCATCACGTGAAAATTGAATAAACTTAAATATAAATCATCACTGAAACACTTCATAACTCTTAACATGGCTATTAAATTATTCGCAGTTTCACTAAAAATAAAGTGTTAGTCTCAATGGTTTTATATTTTTAACATCAGACTGTAGGTCAGACATCTTTATTCTCTAACTGATCTGCTAAAGAAGCATATTTTAAATAGAAAATAGCTAAATAGCAGTTAAATCAAATACAATATTAATAAGGTCTGCACCATTTTTCATTTCATAGGTTAGGCAACTTCTAAAGTCATAATTCCTAAGTTTGCAGGTACCTTGTATATCCAGGCATCCATTTATTTATATTCATATTCAGCACACTGAAACAACTTCAGTAAAATGTAATTTGTATTTAATAAATGCAAGTGCCACAGAACTATTTATTTATATATCTGTCATTAAATAAAGAACAAAGCTATGCCCTCTGACAATGACAAGGAGTATAATATAAAAAAATCACATAATATTTGGTACCATGTAAATCCTTGGTTTCTCGGGTAATCTATAACTAGTTTTACTTACACACTCAGTCATGAACTATTCAACCAAGAATGCATCACTGTATTTGTTAAAATAATTTACTGAGTTGTCATCAATTCATTTTACTGTAAGAAATTCTTTAACATCACATTCATTAACTCATTTTACCAAATTATATTCAAAATAGCTCTTCTACCCATTAACTTATCTCTTGGTCCTATCACTATGCTCTCGTTTTTAATGATTTCTCTACTGCCTTTCTTATGCTACAACACAATAGTTTACTTGTGTCCTGTCATGATAGTCAAAGATATCTTCTACGTTTGACAATGATTCTGGGGACAATTTTTCATAAATGTTAACACCCTTTCCAGATGAGGCTTAGGTGGAAAAGTAAAAAATGGCCTAAAGCCCATGTTAGGTACTGCATTAGTGTTAAAGATATATATCTATATCTATATCTGTCTGTGTGTGTGTGTGTGTGTGTGTGTGTGTGTGTATATATATATATATATATATATATATATATATATATATATATATATAATTTATTTATTTTTTAAGAAAGATTGCTAATTTTAATTTCCTAATAAAACATGCACCATCATTTTAAATCATCAGTCTTATAAAATTATATCAGTACAATTAATACATCGTAATTAAGAAGTGTCCTTGTTTCCAAAGTCAGAATTATATTTTTGGTAAGTTAAAAAAATGAGTACAGCACCTTGAATGTTACTAGAAAAAAAGAGGTAAACTATGGCTTCCAGAATACTCTTACTGGGTCTACAGCATCTAAGTTCTTCTTCTTTCTCCTTGGCTGAACATATCCCTACCTCAGGTAGCATGCCTCGTAGATTCCAGGGCATCCTCTCTATCAGGATGGCCCCTGACTCCTCCTAATTCTATGGACAATTCCCCCATCAAATTTTGACACTTGCTGACCCTCTTTTGTCCCTGATTGTCTGCTGTGTATGCCGACACTGATACATTAGTTAATTCAATTAATTGCTTTACTTGGTCACATTTGTTGACCAACAATGGGAGCTCCCAAGGAGAGAAGTTTCCCAACCAAAAAAAAAAAAAAAAGAAATACAGATAACATCTAACTGATTTCACAGAAATGACAAAGAAGCAGAATATGTAAAAACATATTAGGTACAAATGCATACAAACAGACAGTGCATCCTAATACAGAAATTATTATATGATGTGACTGGCAGTGTTTTAACACTGATTTAGTGATTATCCATCAGAAGGTAATACACAATTACAAATTTATAAGTGCAGATGAGCTAGTAACATAGTAATTAGAATAGGAATGATTTAAGTGAGAAAGAACACTTTCAATCAGTATAACAAATCATATGTAAAACAACTGCAGTCAAGTTGATAATGATAGAACAACCACACTGCTAAGCTGAGGTAAATTGATAACAATCTTTATAATACAGCAATTATATTATCAGTTTTCAAAATGCACATGCAGGGATTTGAGTAAGTCCTCAATATATAATCAGCTTTTAAAGTGTAAATTCATCAGGCATTTCATTATTTCTTTATAATTTATGCACGTGTGTTATTTGAGAAACATATAATATTTTTTTTCAAACTAATCTTTCAGTACAGGTCTGAATTGTTTTCTTAAAATAATATTTCTCAGATAAGGTGGTAGTTTGTTCCTGAGCTTTTCAGTGGAGATGGAAAAGGACCACTCGCTAACCTCAATTTTATGTTTGGTATACTCCATTTTACAAGATTGGCTTTGAGCAATGTGCTGTATCTTTTCACCTGGATACTGTGTCCTCCTTATGAACTGCTATTTCATCAAAATATGTGAAAGTGCTCACCCTTATTTTATAATACTGTATCCCGTCATTGGGCTTCCTAAAGTAAGTTAATGAGCTACAACTTCTTTATTAACATAACTGCTTCTTGTTCCACCAGCACTTCCCCTAGACAGCTTCTCAACCCAAGAGAATAATTTACCAAAAGAATAATTTTATCATTTTCAAATGTGTGGATTTTCCTTGATTTTAATGTCTTAACAAAAAACAAACAAACAAAAAAAAACCAAGGTGTCATCCAGCTATTTTTAAATGAAATTATATTCTGTATATCTCTTGCTTCATGGATATATGATGTTAAAATACAAGTTCAGAGCACCTCTGGGGAGCTGATTTGATATTTTCCATATATACAGTCTAATCCAGACTGTATCATTTTGTACATACAAAGTAATTTAACAATATTAAGTCCTCACAATACCCTATCAAATTGCTGGTAAAGTCTAAGCAATATTCTTTACTTATACAATTTACTAGTTTTGAAGAAAGATGCAGCTTAAAAATCTGACAGCAGATAAGAACAAGACAGTCAAGATGTTTTTTATTCCACTTCATAGACAAACAGCAATCCCTTGGTAATTAATGTCCCAGAGTTTCCAAAATTCATTTGGAATCAATGCATGTCTGTTTTGCATTTTTTAAATTCCTCTGTTCATCACAAAGGATGTACCATGCATTTATACCTTATCTATGAATAGAATACCTCCTGATATCTTTTAGAAGCTTACCTTCTTTTAACTTCAGGGTTCCTCTTCTGAAACGTACTGCACTCTTGGACTTTTCTGGTTTCCTTGAGTTATTTAAACATTTCTTTTTTGTTGACTTTCTCTCTAATTTTTTTCTCTTTTAATCTCTCCTCATATGTTTCCTGCTATAAGTCTTTCATTGTCTTCTGTCAACCTTCTTTCTGGTAATTTATTTACAACAGTAGGTCTCCATATCCTGTTAAATGTGTATTTATTAACTGCTTTTTCAGAGGAACCGACAACCTGCTATTTTCTGTTTCTGACTTAGGTAACTTATTACGCCAATGTCACTTTCAATTTTGTTGGTGACAGTAACTCACATTGAAATGTGAAAGTGTGTTATTGTACACATCTGCAGTTTGTTGCAACACACCTGAACTTTTCATTAACCTTTTACATCCCTTTTTATTTTACCCACCTTCACACACCTCTATCACACCTGTGGTCGAACAGGAGAGGCATACACTTGCTACACAGACCACACACAAGTCATTTAATTTATGAAGTTATGTTTTAAGTGTAGTACTGAAGGGTGTATTTATTTCTTAAATATTCCTATAAAGTCTTTTATGTAGATAAAATAAACATAATGGACATATGAATAGAATCCAGAAGGCTAATTAGGTGAATGATTTTGATAAACATTGCACAAAGGGAGGAGATGAACACGTTCTTATTTAATGATGGGAATGCAGAGAGTCACATTAGGAATAATAGGGACTTGGTGAAGAATTATTATTTGCCTGTTTGTTTTGTATCCAGGTAAATGGATTGATTCTCAGAAATGCCACAATGTAGCATCACAAGCCACACAAACTGATTCTCAGAGCTATATTGTGGAATTTCTGAGAATCGGTTTGTGTTTTTTTTTTTTTTTGGTTTTTGGTTTTCTGGCACTGAAAGCAGTCCCTTGTGTTTGAAAGTATTGATCCACAATTAAACCTTTTTGGATGTGACTCCAAAAAGGTACAATGTACAAAATATAGATAAGAAAAAACAAGTACCTAGATCCAAAATGCAAAAAAAAAAAAAAAAAGATACAAACTGTACCATTAGGAAACTGCCTAATGCAGTGGTATTAGCTGGAAACAGGTTAAATTAGAATTAGGGGCCATGAGCTGTTAAAAAACTTCATGCCATACTTCTGTGTTTGTTTTCTGCTGTCTGCATTTGCCTGCTTGTGACTTGAAACATGAAAGTGGGGTTGCCTAATTAACAAGTAAACCAAAGTGTGCATTTAGTTGTAATATCAACATGCACAGTTACCTGCTAAAGAAAAACTGCAGTGCAAGCTCCTAGCAAATGAATCGGTGAGTATGCGTGTGTGTGTGTGTGTGTGTGTGTGTGTGTGTGTGTGTGTGTGTGTGTGTGTGTGTGTGTGTGTGTATGTACGTGTGTGGGTATTTGCATGTGTGTGTTTGTTTGTATTTATGTAAGTTTGTGTGTTTTTTGTGTGTGTGTGTGTGTGTGTGTGTGTGTGTGTGTGTGTGTGTGTGTGTGTGTGTGTTTGTTCCTGATTTGTGGCAGCTAATTTGAATATCTAAATATCTGAATCAGTACTGATGATCTTAATATACAAACAGTAAACTAATAAACCATGAATGCCTCATGAAGAATCTGTTGTATAAGCCATTGTTATGTTATATGGTTATTTTATATTCTGAAAAACAAATAGTACATTCAAAATATTAGTTTCCAGTTATGATTTACATAAAACATTCAAAATATTATTCTCTGGTTCTGATATATACACCTTAGGTGTGCAATAGTTTTATTTTCTTGCCTAATTTAACTAATAAAGAACAAATCTTGTAGCATGACATAACATTTTCTTCTAATTTCTTTGGTAAGACATTTCTTCTGAGATGATATATGAGCAATATTGTCGCAGGCTAAAGTCGGAAAGAGCAAAGCAAAAACTTAGTTGCATGTTTTATTTTTTTTAAATAAATCAAAATGCTCCACATTTCTTAGTTACTTGTTATTCATGGAAAGCCACAACAGAGGTAACATTATTTTATGCAGACATTATGTGCTGTCTTTAATATGGATGTTATTAATGCTATTTTTTCAGGCTCACAGTTGTAATCGAGTGGTGACATCATGAGATACAATGGAGCAGCATTTCCTATTTTTTATTCCTCGACCAATGGAATTTTCAGGTCCATCCCCCGTTACTGCTAGATCTTTATAAACAACCGCCCTGCATAGTACATTATCATGTATATTACATGAATAACATCTACTGTTCTCTCTTATATGTAAAAACTGTACATTTCTTAGTATTTAAGTTCATCCTGTGTTCAGATGCAGTGACATGATAAGGTCAGTCACTGACTTTCAATTCACGGTTCTTTGTTACCAAGTACACTTATGAGCATCCTTTTGCTCAAATATGTTAGCAGGAACAACTTTTCATTGCCATGGTCTATTCTGTTGTACGCCATCCTGCTCCACACTTGATTGACATTACATCTGAACCCTACCCTTTGCCTTACAGATGATGAGCCCACATAGTGCCTGCATAGCTAGGTTATATGGTAATCTAGGGCACCAAGCACTGGATAGCAATCCCAACCACCCAGCTGGAGTCTTAGTTTCCCCTTTCTGAACCATGAGCTCAGATTCTTTAATGAACCATCATGGATGGCATCTTGCAGTGGAATTTGTTTAGCTCTTCCACTCAGATCAATTTTCCAAGGAGGATCCAGTTAGAAGCATAAAGCTCCAAACAGCATAGCTATGAAGATCTCATGGGTACATAAATCCCTTCACCATGATAAGGTCACAGTCACAGGAAGGGATATTTAAATAGGCATAAAAGAATAAAATGAGTTTTATTTATTTATTTAACATTTGGGTTGTCTGATTGGGTCTACAGAACCCGTTTTTAGCAGAGGCCTGGGGAGAAAAGCTCCACATACAGTATAATACAAATACAGTAAAATCCAATACAATAAAGATTACATTAGAAATACTGTACAAAAATAAGTTGAAAGAACAAACTGCTGCAAGATGTTGTAATATATTACTACACATCTAAACAGTTCTATAGAGTTAAAACACTACAGACGATAATAGTCACTCTCTTCATACATGATGTAGATAATGTCCAAAACAAAAAGTGCATCGGTAGTGCAATTTGTGACATTGACTGTTGTAGTACATGCAAAATAGAATGTTAGTTTCAGTTAGCAGTCAGAAAGTTAGTGATGCAGATAGATAGTGAGAGAGAGTTAAGAAGAATAGAAGCAGTAAACCCTGAGCAGTAGCTTAAGGATATGTTATAGAAACAGAGAAGGAGTTAGAAGACCCTTAGGATCTTGCAGTTTGTGAGGGATTGAAATGTGACAGAAAGAGGAAGACCTGAGCATTAGGCAGGCTTATGCAGGAGCAGAGCCATGTATTTTTGAGATGATTTTTTAAAGATGCTTTGAAATGGGTTAGGCCAGGCATTGGTCTGGTACGTAGAGGTAGTTAATTCCAAAGTATAGAGACAGTATGAATATAGAGTGACCAGGTTTTTGAGTGGGTTTTGAGATAGCTAAGAGATTTTTTTCTTCTGATAGTAGGGATCGATTTGGTGTGTAAGGTGTGACTAGACTGGCTAGTGCAAGGCAGGCAGTAGGCTTAAAAATAAGGTTGTGAAAGGTGGACAGCTGAATAAAGGCACGTTGGTTGGGGAGTTCAAAACAGTTTAATTCTAGGAGTGGTTTACAGTGGTGCGTGTGATATTTAGAGTTTGTGGCAAACTTTGCAACTTTGTTGTAGCACTGTTCCATATTACTTATGGTAGAAGTTCGTACGTTAGTTAGGATAGGGCCACCATAAAGAAGGGAGGGAAGTAAAAATGTTTTTGCAAGGGTAGTTTTGGTTGCTGTAGTAAATAAATGTTTGTTTCTACATAAGAGTCCCAGTTTTTGATGAAATTTGAAATACAAAGAGGATTAAAACACAAATAACAGCATTACAGCAACCAGCTGTGATAGGACCGTGAGTTCTGGAGTTTTCCATATTCTAAAATTCTGCTGATTTCTTTATTTTATTGGTATAAAAAGTGGGATTTACCATCAGTGGTATACCAAATGCAAAATGACAGAGAACAAAAGTGCCACAAAATGCTTACATTTCCTTTGTGTTTCTGCAAATAACAATTATAAAATATCTGTTACTCTTTAGAGTTATTTTTTTGTGGCTCTCAATATGGGAACACTCTGGTTCACTAAAAACACAATTTTTGAATGCAGTTTTGTGAAGATGATGTAAACAACTGCTTTTTCATTACATGTAGAATATTTATTAAGCTATGGTTTGTGAACACCGAGGATAAGGGGGGATTCTCTTACCCATAAGATTCAGTCATCATGGAGTCAGTATTTTTAAAGTTACATGGGTATTGGGAGGCTGCAGTAGAATTTGCACAGTGGAAAATACTTGTTTGCTATAGTTTTGTTTTGGACTACTTTTTTGTGTTTTCATCAGAATTTTATGATTTACAACAGCGTGATTTTAACCTGCTCACTGTTATGACATACATCTGTATATAAAATACAAGACAAATTTTAAAAGCTAACATATGCCAAGAAGACTGTATTATGGCATTAGCATTCATTTTAAAACATTGCTACTGATTGATAAAGGCAGAGTCTGTAATATTTTGTGACATATATACTGCTATGTAGTTAAGTGAGTGAGCATAAACAAAAGACTACAGAAATCAGTTTGATACATTGCTATTTTAGATTTGTATTTGGTGGAGTTGTTTTGGTTCCTTTAAGTGTGAAGACACAATGTTAACCTTCTTGCAACAGTCATGGGTGATATGAAAGCAGTATGTTTTAGCAAAAAAATCATTGTAGCCAAAACAGTGCTGTTCCATTATCAAAAAGAATAGATAATATAAGTGTTTAAATGAGCATGTCTGGGTTTTCTTTGACTACTGTTTCTGAAACCAGGAACACTTACTTCTAAAAAGCAATGGGACCATCAGCATCTGTTCAAAATGTAGAGCAAAATTCAGACCGAAAATGTTTTGGGTATGCATTTAATTTCTTCTGAGAGAAAAAATGCAAAGAATTATAACAGACTTGGTCCAATATAAAAAAAAACAGGTTAACCTTTCAAGAGAAGAATAAATGCAGAACATATCGGGATTGAAGCCAGAAAGCAAACATCCACTGCAGTACCAAAAAAATGATACATTCAAAAAGAGAAAGTGATGGAATGGAAGGTAGGGACTTCTTGGACCACCTATCTAAGCTGTCTTTCTTTTGCTTAAGGTAACTTTGTGTTTTTCTCACAGCACTTGAAATGTTTCCACCACTGCTGAATATGAACCATTTGTGGTAGACTGTCCTATGTACCAACAACTCTCTCAATTAAAAAATACTTCCTCACATTCTCCTTTGGAAGATTTCCCATTTGTTTTCAAACTTTGTTCCCATGTAAAGAAATAATTCCTTTTTGGAAAAATCCTCACCTCTTGAACTGGAGTGACTGTTAACTTACTTGACTTTCTCTTGCATGACTTCCCTCTCCCTCCATTTTAAAAAGTATATATTAAGCTCCGTTTATCTTTCTTCATAAGGATTTTGCTACAGAACTTGCACTAGCTTTGTGGCCTTCCTCTGAATAGCCTCATTCTCCTTTACATATTTTCAGAGGGGGGTGGATTGAGTGCTTTAGGAGGGTCTTTCCAAATGATTGCACAGAGGATTAATAACTTCTTCTTTTCTACTGTTGACTCTGCACCTTCTGTATTCCACAATCCATACTGAGGTTTTCTTACTGTGTTCTCATAATGCTTTTTCACATAAAGTCATTCAGAATAATAAATATCTCACATGCATCGTTCTCTGGTTTATCTCCTGGCTGGTCTGTGTGGATCTTCATGTCCCACCTGTGTCTGTGAAGGCTTTCAAAGGGGACTCCATTTTCCTCTCATCCCAAATACATGCTAGTAAGTGAATTGACAATACTGCAAATTACCCGTACGTGTGTGTGTTTATGCTGTGCAAACGAGTGTGCATCCGTGCTTTGATGGACTGGCCTACTATCAGTATACTTTATATCAGTTTCTACATGGGACAGACACTGGGTCACTCTTCCCTTAATAGGATAAAGTGCACATTGAAAATAGAAAAAAATGAAAGGGAAAAAATGAAAGAACATTTATTTTCATATTTCCTTGTGGAAAATAGTGTAGAACTACTATGTAGCCTTTCCTTGGACTTTTCTTTCCAGTCTGTAGTACTTTACTTTTCTTTACATTTAACATAGCCTACAATACAGTTTTGTTAATCTCCATTTAATTCTCTGCACCCTGATCTCTGTAAAAACTCAGTTGTAGATCTTTATATCATCTGCAGATTCATACACTTCCTTCTTTTCTGCCTCTGTGATGTCTCATACATAAATGTGTTTTGGTGTCTGTAATAAATTCTCTTGGACTCAGTAACTACCTTTCACCATGTTTATGCCATTAACCAGCAATTTCTGTACTTTGCAATATAACCATATTTTTCCACCTAGGTGGATATCTTGACAATCCAACACTATATTCATCTTTGGTGTGGCTCTTTGACAAAAGCCTTGCAAAAGCCCACATAAGTCTCTTCCACAACCCAGTTGTGGTTTAATATTTCAGCCACTGCATCAAAGAACTCAGTCAGATTTGTTTGATATGTAAATTAACTGATAATCCATGCTCTCTAAGGTCCCAAGTCGTACTTCAATGGCCTCCAATTAAGACTTTCCTCCATAGGGGATTACATTCATTTTTGTAGGCAAAGTTGAGAAGCCAACTGTCCTACAGTTTCCCACTTTCAACCAGCATTCACTTTTTTCATGTATTATCAAGTGTTTCTTCCTACCATTAGCGAGCACCTTGTTTTCCTTGGATTTGTTCCAAGAGTAATAACTAAATAAATGATTTCATTAGGCTCAGCTTTTAATTCCTCTAGAGCTCTTAGGTGAACCCATCTTCTCTCACTAAATTATCCACCTTAAGCTTTATATATTTTATCATGACTTTCATCGGTGAAAAGGCTTAGATCAACATTTCACTCTTTAGCAGAATATACCGGCTGTATGATTAAGTTAACTACTTGTCACTCTGTTAGTTTTTGTGAAAACTGAGCAGAACTACCTGCTTTTTAGATCTAAATATATAAATAAATATATATATATATATATATATATATATGTGTGTGTGTGTGTGATAAACTGAAATGCTGCCATCCCAGCTAGCTGAAATTTTGTAAATAATTATGTTACTTAAAACTATTAATATGATTTATATAGAAATGTGACACTGCCAGCCCAGCTATCTGTCATCCTCCCAATGTGCACGTCTCTCACTGGTGCTAGTGGTGAGGACTGCGGCTCCATGATTACTGGGATATTGCAGGGGCATCACAATATATAGATATAGATATCTATAATATATATAATATATACTATACTATGAAACTATGAAACTATATATATATATATATATTGTGTGGCTGCTAGTTTTACAACATATAGTGAAAAGCTAGATATTCCACAATATTAATTGTTGCTCTTCTTTGTTGTCGGCTCATGTATTATCTTTGTACCAGATGTGTACATAAAAAATCACCTTGTTTATCATTAACCAATAATATATCTGCAGACAGGGCACTATAACAACTTGTCAAATATAGATACTGCAGGTAAACATGCATGTTATGTGGTTTGATTTTTCTTGAGAGTAATTTCCTTGCATCTACTAAATCTTGGCTGTGTGCAGGAAGAGGAAAAATGTTAGGTCAAATGATGTTATGTCATGTTTAACAACGTATAAGAATATGAGCAGGCAGTTACAAAGTTACAAACTCTCATCCAGATGAAAGCAAAACTGATAAAAACATAAATCTGTGTGTGAATCCAGACAGAGATTTATTTTATTAGATTAAACACTTTCGTTCAAACACATAAAGAACTTCATCAGAATCTGAATCCAACAGCAAACACTTGTAATAATGTCCATGGCAGTTTGTTTAGTATATGCACAACGTGGCAGCTGACACTTTCACATACATCACTTTTGTTCTCAGTGGCACAAACAGCATGTATGCAAATGAATTTCTGCCATGTACATATGAATATGTGAACTAGTGTATATGAATGTTTGTGAAGTATGTATAAAGGAGATGGAGAACTTGTCACCCTTATCATGTGTACATGTTTGAGGCCCATTTATATACAGGGTTAGCCATTGATTAGGTCTCTTGAAAGAATTAGGTGGCACATTTAGCTACTAGTACCCCATTTTTGTAAATATGACTCTTAGAGTCATGTTTACAAGTTAAATAATGAAATGCTGAGCCTAGAAATTCTTTAACCATTCTACTTTCTGTCATCAACACTGAGATACACCCCCCTCCTCTGGTAATATGCTGACACGGTATCTGCTATGCAGCCTTTTACTTTGTTCTAATTTTTCTTCTTTCATTAGGCTTCTAAGTGGGTAATCTTTGATGACATGAGTGCACCTTGCCTTTGTACACCCCCGGCCCTATTCAGGTCGTATGCTCATGCATCTGCCTTATATGTTCTACAGCTGGCTGGGGGAGGGGTAGAAACAGAATGATTGATCACTCCTTCTAACCACCTGCTCACTTTACTCAATCAATATTCTTCTACTTTAAGGAAACGTTACTTTGATTCACATACTGGGCGTACAGCTGGTTTCCCACTCCTCTCTTTCTCTGTCTGCAGTATACTAATCTCCCTCTGCTTACTGCCCCTGCTGCCCTTGTTGTTCTGGGGGTTCCTTCTGCTTACTGCCCCTGCTGCCCTTGTTGTTCTGGGTTTTTGAAGGTCATTAAATGCATCCAACATAGATAAGCAGAAAGGAAAGGATCCCATAGTCTTCAGTCAGTTGCAATGAACATCAGCTGGTATTACATACAGAACGCAGGATGCTGTTATACCTCTTTAAAGAAAAATAACGAGCTCCCATCTGGAATACTCTGTATGTTTCTGGAGGACCCAGGCACGATATACATAATCAACTGGAGGACAGCTAACAAAGTACACTGCAACAAATGTCACAAGAAGACAGATGTAAGGGCTATAATATTTGTATCATAGTGGAAAAATGACAAAACTAGTCCATTTTTTTTGTGTAACCCATGCTAAAGGACAATTGACTCTTATCAGGGGAAGCCAGGAAGACCAGTTAACAGACTTTCACAGAGTCACATGGTAAACAAATGGGGACTGTGGGAATCAAACCCAGCACTACAGGATGCGCATAACCTTAATTTACTTCAGTAAAGTGCTACTGTTCATCAGGTGACTCATCAGGGACCAAGAGGGATACGGAGCTTCGGAACAGAACTACAAAAGAACAAGGAGGCGTAATCAGAAGATGAAAATGCGATGATCGGCAACAAAAGGAAGTATTTGTTCATGGTGCAACAAATATGTACATACAATGGCCTTTTTGAGGAGGCAGAAGATAAAAAAACCAGCAGAAAATTCAAAAATGTACTGAAAACAGAGCAACAAGAACTTGTAGGCACCTGGTTACACAGTTTCCGCAACTTAATCTTTGGGCAAGGAAATTTCCAGAACTTGTGTACCATGCTGTCCTCTGCAGACAGAGCCTTTTTTTACTTAGCACTCTGCATGACATAAAGAGTTAATTCTTTTTATGCAAATTGCAGAAATTCTGTCTTCTTTTACATTGTCACATATTGGCCAATCAAAAAGTAGCCAAAACACTAGAATCACTATATTACAGCACGTGTCAGGCACAATTACATTAAAGTGTCTAATTAACACGATCTGAAAAAACATTCACTTTTCTGATTTAAACATTTTCTTCAATGGATTTGTTTAAAGTAATTAAAAACTCAACAAAATATTGCACCTTGATGAATGTCAGGGAGTCTTACAACTCTGTCATCCTCTGTCATGTTGTCATCTGTAGTCAGACCAACAAATGGACTAAGCTTCTAAGGGCTAGCGGCCATTGTCTATATGTACTCTATGATCTCATGACCAATTATTTACTCTTTGTAAATATGTTGTATTTTAAACCTTCTGTACATACTGTTGTGTGCTTTTGCAACATTTAATCATTGTAACTGTAATTCTTGGAGCTTTTCTCCCTGGGCCTCCACTGAAAACGGGCTCATTATGGCCCAGTGAACTTCCCCGGTCATCAAACTTAAATAAATAAATAAATAAATAAATAAGACTTGCTGTTAACAGTTGTTATTTCTTTTAACCAGCAGTGCTGTAATATATTCTGATGTCAAACTGGGCCGGCACTGTCGCACTTTGTTTTTGTGGATGCACATTCTATGAAGATCTTTCTTTCAAAAAGGAAAATTATACATATTTTTTATAATATAATAATTATCACAATAATTATATTCTTCTATGGGTTAGACCAGCGGTTATCATGTCCTGATGGTCAGTATAGCATGTGTCTCTTCTTTGTATCATATTATATTCCTAGTTGGTGAACACTAGCCTAGGCAAACAAACCATTGACATACTTCACTGTATAACATGACGTCTCTTCAATGGTGGTCAGACGTTCTGCTCATCTACATGTTTGCATCAGTTGAGATAAGTACCTCATGTTTCATAAACATGTTAAAGTGGGGTTATATGTCAGTGCGGCTCTGACAATATCGAATGGCAGTGCATTAGCATTATGGCCAATAAAACACTGCCACTAAGTCTGTGTTACTCAGAGCTTGATATATCACAGGCTCATATCCTACACTCATTCTTTAACCTAACACAAGTATTAGCCACCATAACATCAGTTATAAAAATGGCTACAGAACTTCCTCAGAGCTGAGTCCATATGGTCTGCAACTGAGTATCAAACATTTCTGATATCTTAACACAACAACAGTGCATAACTAGAGAACCACTAGCAGTTTCACAGTAAACCTAATACTAAGACACACTAGCATCACAGCTTGACTGTTGCTCATGTATAACTATTCTACTAGGTCCTAAAACTGAAATGTCTTATATAAAAAATGAGCTATTTATATACTTACTCATTGCATAACCTGATAATTGGAATGACTACTGATGATTGTTTTCTGCCATGACCTGAAAGACTATAGCAAAAAGTGAGAATACAGAGAATAACTACTATAAATTACACAAAAAATGCAGAAATGTAATATACAGAAAATTCACAACACAAAATAAGGTGGTGGTAGGCTTTAATGACATGCTGATAGAGATATGAACATAAAGAGTGCAGTTGTCAACGGGTGTACTTGTGATATTTTAGGATATGAACTCATTCCCAGAAGCAACAGTAAATTACCTCAAATATTTAGAGCAGAGACCATATTCCAGAGTAAGAACAGGAAAGGGAAGCACCCTAAGTTTATATGAAGAGAGCTGTCACAGTGTGGAACAAGGTGATGTGGTAAGGCAGAAGCTGTGCAGGGCAGAGGTGATGCAAGATAAAACTGAAAATATGAGGAAGGAATACCATAGGCAGAGACGTAGAGGTGAATCTTACAAGAGTAGTAGGGTTAAAGCAAATCGCATGGAATCTGCACATTAATAGGATGAAAAAAGGATGTAGCTGGGAAGTAAAGCAGTAAAGACTGCAGTGGTGCTAAAAATAGTATGTAAAGAGAGGGTTATAGTTCATGACACCTTCTCCATTATATTTTCTCCCTCTCAAGATTTGGCTATCGATCCTCTCCATGTGGACCCATTTGTTCCTACATCTCCGCATATAGGTATCCCCTTTCCAGGGAGAAATGTATTTCATTTACCCAAACCTTTATTCAGAAAGTGAAGGTGAGAGTCAGGTGTTGTCAGTTACAGCCAGACTGGATTTTTTTTCTGATGTCCTTAACTCTTCCCTCCACAGCTGATGCGCATGCTTGCAATACTAAGGGCTTGTTATACCTTCGAGTGCAAATACATACATGCATACTCATACAAATATGTGCTGAGGATTGTTGTACAAATGCAGCTCTATGGAGACAAGTGCAAGGCCCAACCCCTAAACTGATATCCACCTGTTCTGCAGTGGGTCAGCACTGAAGTATTGAAGTGCCAGACTGTTCTACTTCCCCCATGATAAGTGGATAGGTGAGTTGGTAGTGGCTACTTAATCCTCTTTATCCCTTGCTGGTTCCACTAGCTCCTAGGTCACCTACATCATAGTCAGAGTCTTTTCTACGGAGGCACATAGTTTATGACACTTTTAATTTGTTACATCAATGAGGTCTTATGAAATATTAGGGTGGGGAAAAAATAAGAGAAATAACTGCACATCAATTTACAGAAGAGATAATATCTCAATTTGATTTTGAATGTTTAGGTCAGGAATAGCTTTAAGCTGCAGGCAAAGTTTGTTCTAGGTCTTGTGTGTGAGAGTGGAAAACAGCATCCTACCAGAAGTGAGTTTATGAGGTAGGACAGCAAGAAAATTCTGGGATGAAACACAGAAGCACAGAAAGGTTTTACCTCCCAAGCCCCTGCTTACACTTATCAAGGGTACCAGAACTTGTCAGAGATTTGGGATGCATGGCTAGGCTTAAAAACCCTTGCGGTCATTAACCTAGTAAACACCTATTAACCTAGAAACCTAAGAAGCAGAGACTTCTTCAGAAGAAGAAGGGCATATGATTGAAAGAGATTGGGGGTGAAGACTGAGGAAGATATGTGCCAGAGTACAGGAACAGAGCGAGAACTAAAGCTATTCTCTAACGGAAACCCCCTAACTTCACCTAGCAAAAAAGGGTTTCTGTTGGAAGATAGTTGAATGAAAGCAAAAATTCTAATCAACACATTTTAATGTCTTGCAACTTCATAAATAACAGCACTGCCATTGTGTGACCACTGTCAATGATTTATGCTGACAAAGGGGAAACACCCAGAATGTTTATTTTGTAAAATATTTATTTTATGAATAAATGTTTTAACAATAATCACAGTTACTGGTGCATCTTTTGGTTGGTAGAATAATCACGTCTACTGAATGTAAGCCAAGTGGAAGGTAAACATCCTAAGGCAAAAATGTGAGAGCGTATTGTCAAAGAAAGAAAAAAAGTCATGCAGACAAAGCATGAATGTCAACGGGTATGAAAATGACAAATTAAATAGTCATTTAAAAAATGAATGTGTGTTGCTGTGCGTGATACACAAATACATCAACAGTGAGCTATACTGGGGCTATTTAACTGAAGTTGATGATTTTATTAAATAACTCACATACCTTCTCCTGACCTTAAGTGTGATACTCTTCCTCTATAACCCTCTCACTGCCATGTCTGCAGGTAAGCTGCAGGTAAGCTTGCATGACAGTAATTTATATATCTATTTACTGTTTGTTGTGCAGGTTAATCTCATTAGGCCAATGGCCTATTTTCAGGGTGACCTGAGGCGGTACTGAAATGGACTAGAGAAAATTTGGCCAGGGCACTGGAGAACTCTCCCCCTACTCTTTTTCCGATGAATACCATGAGATCTTTTACAGTCACCTGAGATTCCACCAGCTCAGGCAGATGGGGCTTTGGTTGAAGATCTCACCTCACAAGTGCAATCCATCCCCCACTTATGCAGCGTGCTCTGCAGTGTTATGAAAGGGTGACTTAATGCTAGTTGTTTTATTACACCTTTCAGGTATGTTACAGTTCCTTAATGCACACCGTTTCATGGTGCATTGCATATATAAAAAGCCAAGACTAATGTAATGCATGAAATTTTTATATACATATAAATCACTCTACCTCAGGGCCTGCTTATATGATTCTTTACACCCGCAATCAGTCTTCAGTGTTATATATTTATTTGTTTATCTGCTGTTTATTTATTTCCATTTGTTAACAAGTATTCAGGAATCCCTGTCTGGACTCATTGCCCTTTTCAGCAGAGAACTGGATCTAGAAATTTTTATTTTATTTTCAATTTGTTAACCAGGCTAGAGAATTGATCCCATTGGTCCTATGTCAGTCTCAAAATGTATCGAAAACATTGAAACAAAATAGTGGTAACATAAGAAATAAAAGTGTGGGATATAATGAAAAAGGCTGATACAAGTTAACTAACGTTCCCACATGTTTGAACGCCATATACATATATATATATATATATATATATATATATATATATATATATATATATATATGTATAGAACTGTAAAACAGATAATACTTAGAAGACCACATCGCCTGATAGTTCAGTGCTGTGAAATGCATTATACAGAGAGAAGACAGGCAGGAATAACAGTCTAAAGCTGCATGACTGCAACAGTTTGCCTTGGGTAACAGCTATTGTTGGTGACAAGAAGTCACATGGCAACTATTATAATCTTATTTACTGAAATGTTTTTGTCTCAGAAGTGAAACAGTTAAAAATAGCTCTTTGAAAACTGGATAAAATTTGTTCTGAGTTTCACTATTTCATTACAGCTAGGACTATTGAAATTACTGGCAAGTGAACAAAAACATTCTGTTGTTTCAGGAACTGTGTTTTCAGAAAAAGAAAAAAAATGTTTTGCATCAATTGGTAATTAAAGTTTTATTAAGCTGGTTAAGGTGATTTTTAATTTTGACAACAGTTATGAAAAACATACCTAACTGCTCATACTTTTTCACATTGTTAAAACAAAGGTGAAAGAAGTTTTAACACTTGCCTTCCAGTATAATACTGTTGAGATGTGTTTATTGAGGTTGGAAAAGGTTTCCAGAGGAACTTTTTTCCCCCAAAGTGTGATTTGAATTGAATTTAAGTTTAGTACGGCTCAGATAGTGCTTGGGCAACATGCATATCAACACGTCTTCCAGATGGTGGTAAGACAGCTGTGGCATATAGTCACTTGTACGTCCTTCCAGGACTACATGGTCAAAGTCAGCAAGCCCTTTAGGTACTACTAATTCCGTGGATCCCACCAGCAAAGGTGTATCTGTAAACAATAGACCCTGCTCAGTTTTGGAGATATATGAGATCCCTGGTTTCTGCATGAAATGTCTGGTTTCACCAAGGTTGCATCCTTATTTAGCATTAATAATAATAATAATAATAATAATAATAATAATAATAACTTTAGCAACATTTTATCACAGTAAATAATGCTAGATAACCATTGTGTGACTTTGTTATTACTTGCTTTATTTATCTCCTCTATGTTTATGCGTGTCTTATGTGTATAAGATGAACAGGCAAGTATCGTGTCTGAAAAGATTCACTTATGCCACTACATCTAATTTGTAATTACAAGTAACGCATGTAAACAAATGAATGCTGCTTTTTTATCCTTTCCATAAAACCACATGCACAGTACAGAGTGAATAACCTGAGGATTCTGGGAAATAGATGCAGGTTTGTAGAAGTGCTACATTACAGCTACCTCTGACAAGGAAAGCCAGACAATCATGCTTCCATGGCCATGTATACAGACACTATTATAGCTGTGGTAACCTGTCTGTCTGTAGGTGTGCAATTTAGCATTCGGTTTGCAGTGGTATTCGTTTAAGTCTACAAGTATCAGTGTATGTGTACTCATTTTAGCCTGTGAACACTACATAACATGGTTTGGTTTCTCTTTATTAGTCCCTTGCATTCTAGGTACCTCATTTTAACCTCTCTTTCTCCGAGCCATTTTCACAAATAAATAAGGTGTAAACTGATATAAACAAAATGGTGCGCTTGACTTTGCAACAAGGTTGCAATATAAATTTCATCCACATCTTTTAAATAAAGCATATTGCTAGTAAAATACTTTTATTTACTTATATTTCAGGTTTGTATGCCTAGACATGTCCTTTGTGCTTTACACATGACAGGAAGCTTGAGATGCAGTAGTGTGAGCCTCAAAACTACAAAAAAATGGAATGAACTATGAAAGTTATGGTTACACATCAAAAGCAAGGGCAAGCTCTCCTGTGTACTCTAGGTGTTAGGGCTGTAACTTCTCACTTCTTTTCCCAGATACATCCCCACACATGCACTCACATGCACCCATATATATGCATATGTGGGTGCATGTGTTTATATATATATATATATATATATATATATATATATATATATATAGATGTAAATATACACACATGTGTGAACATATGTTGCTTACATAAACACACACACACACACACACATATATAAATATATATATATATATATATATATATATATATATATATATATATATGGGTCTACTACTGGAGATCAAAATTACACTGTTTCTATATCCAGAAGTAGATGCCCACTAATGCGAACGTGCACTTTCACGAACACCACTAGAACGAATGGGCAATGTCCTCCACTGTAGTGCGGTAGTCACTGACCTTAGGGTTAGGGCTTGGTTTAAGGATAGTGGATAGCCCTACTAGATATCCATTATCCTTAACCCAAGCCCTAACCCTAAGGTCCGTGACTATTACACCATAGGTCCATGACTACTGCACCGTGGAGTACATACAATTTCCTCCACTGTGGTGCGGTAGTCATGGACCTTAGGGTTAGGGCTTGGGTTAACCCAAGCCCTAACCCTAACGTCCGTAACCATTCGCTCAAGTGGTGTTCGCAAAAGTGCACTTTCAGTGAAGTGCACTTTCGCATTAGTGGGTATCTACTACTGGATTTCGAAATAGTGTAATTTCGATCTCCGGTAGTAGACCCATACATATATATATATATATATATATATATATATATATATATATATATATATATATATATATATATATCTGTATATAAATAGACAAAAAGGAACACTAATTATATAGGAAACCTTACTATTGATATCTACATATGAAGTATTGAAACAGTCTGTTGTCAAAGCTTCTTATATAGCATCCATTTCATAAATCAACTTCTATTTTTGTTAAAAATAAAAAAAGCAGGATTCATGCCTGTTTAAACCCCAGTTTATTAAATTAAAAGAAGATATGAGCACTTTCACCCTTCTTAGAGCTTCATCAGATGTAAGCTTTATACACACACACACACACACACACACACACACACACACACACACACACACACACACACATGTATATATATATATATATATATATATATATATATATATATATATATATATATAAATACCAGCAACTAACCAATATAAACTTTTCTAATTTAGATACATACTGTTCTGTTTTCCATATAAAAATCTACATAAACTACTTTTAAGGCTTTACTCCAAGAGCACTAAAACAGATCACATTTAACAACAGTGACTGAACAGATGGTGCATACATAGTTTGTATCTTTATTGTAAATTCTTGCATATACATACCTATATATACACACACACACACACACACACACACACACACACACACACACACACACACACACACACACACACACACACACACACACACACACACACATGCACAAGCGCACACGCGCACACACGCACACATGCACACACAGTGTATGTTTATATATATATATATATATATATATATATATATATATATATATATATAAAGTCACAAATTGCCGTACCTAAAAGAAAAAAGAGCTCTCTGTGATCAGTTTCAAACTTAATATGTATTGTGCCCTGATTACACTTAAATTTCTACTGTTCTAGCGATTGTACATAGAGTCCTTAAACATGCAATAAGAACCCTTGCTTAACAATGCCCCTTCTTTCAGGAGAAAAACATGGCAGATGTATAAATAAAATGTCAACAGTTTAAATTTAAGGATGAGACTGGGATTCTGAAAGTATTAAGCTGGCTATGTACCGTGAAAGCCAGAAATATTATAATGCTTTGCATAATTAATAGTGACATATGTATACAGTCCTCGAGACAAAACTGATCTTCACCTGTGTTCCTGAGTGAGCATTGACAAAGTTTTCAGAGTAATGGAGCTGGGAAATCAGAAGTTTTAATTTCACACTTGTTTTCACATTCTTGGAGCTAGAAATAGAGCCTGGAGTTCTCTGAAAAATGATGGTGATTGGTCCATCTTTGAAATGATCATTTGAGACAACTTAGGACAAACAGGACCATGAGCTACTCTCTAATTCACATGGATTTGGGCAAACTGCTGTACGACTGAGAAGGCAACCTAAGTCCTTAATGAAATCTCTAAATGTTCTTTTGTTGGTTCATACCAACAGTGATGAAATTTGTTGTGTTTTAAAAACTTGTTCAGCCACATTACTTATAACATATAGAAAAATGAAAAACCAGCATTATCACCAAGAAGAAAATGTTGTATTTCACTTTCTGAATGCATACCTCCATCCCCAAATTTGGATCGAACAGAATTGTTTTATTTACTTGTACATTCATAGTAACAGCAAGAACAAAAATAATTAAAGCAATATTAAGAATCTGAATATCAAGATGTTAGGTTTCTAGCCCATCATATATGGAAAAAGATAATGGCAGATTTGGTTTTGTATAATTCATAACTAAATAAATATCCATTAAAATTTCCATTAGATAAAGTTTGTGATGAAATAATCACAAAGAAAAAGAGTATCTTTACATTAATTAAATAATGTAAACAGAATTCTGATAATTTGAAGATGTGAACTTTACATTAATTAAATAATGTAAACAGAATTCTGATAATTTGAAGATGTGAACTTTACATTAATGAAATAATGTAAACAGAATTCTAATAATTTGAAGATGTGAACAGTCTGACAGTTAGTGAAGATTAAGGCTGCAAACTATATACGAGTTGCATCTTCTAGCCATAAATACAGGGTTTGATTCCCATCATCTCCATTTGCCTGCTGTATGACTCTGAACAAGTCGCTTAATCAGAGAATGCACCCAGGGTGTCCTTGAAAAGGAGCACTTGTGTATAGTGGGCTTAGTTGGTTAACAAATGCATGAAAAACATTACATGCAGTTATTGTTTTGTGCTGGAAGGTATCATTCCAAAGTTATTATGACCAGCTTTACAATTCTGATCAGTGATGGGAACTCTGCCTGTGAGGAAAGTGCAAGCTACCAGTTTGAATGATAATTTTTAAGAAATTGCTGCCTGATGCAGTATACAGTTAGGTGCTAAGATGTGTTTACTGATATTTATTATGTGCCGCAAACAGAACCACTTTATGTAAATACTTGCAACATATGCTTGTACATTTCAATACTTTGTATTAATGCTGTTATATTGTTACAACATATTCATTTATTTAATTTGAATGATATTTTAGTGTAGCTCATTTTCCTGGTTATCAGACTGTAAAATAAAATGTGCTGTTAAGTGCAATGTATTCCTGATGCTCGTGTCTCCCCTATCATATGTTGCTGGAGGTCATAATATATGAGTTATAGAATGACGTTTTGAAATGGGCAAGTGTATATATTTTGCAAATAAATAAATAATTAAAATAACCAACATATTTTATATAGCAATATAAATTTAAGGCAATATCACCACCTAAAAATAGCCCTGAAAACAGTAGTCCATTTTTTTCCATATTTTAATTCAGTTAATCCCTTCAGCAGGATGGCACATTCTGAAGGCTTCTGTGTAAGGAGTATAACCATGCATAGTATCAGACAGAACAATGTAGTATTACTGACCACTGGAAAACATGCCTCCCAGCACACACATATATGCATTACCAATACCATAGTACAGTCACTACGCAGTGTTTGAAAATAGTTCTTCACATCAGCTCAGCAAAATTGTAAAAAGTATAAAGTATGATTAAACATTGATCTGATCATTGATATACTCTCTGCTCATGCTTCTTTAACTAGGTAAGCAAAATGATTCCTCTCTTCATCCACTACCCAGGCACAAGAATAAGGGTAAATACACACACACACACACACACACACACACACACACACACACACACACACACACACACACATTATATATATATATATATAGTTAACCTTTGTATAGTAAAAAAAAAGTGAATCTCGACATACGAAAGGTAAACCACCTTATCTCAAAAATGATAACATCAACATCCTAGCTGAGAAACAACCTTGACGTATGTAAACGTCAAGTATAAAAAATATAAAAAGGCAAGACCCCCTGCACCCCCACAACCCTGCTAATTATATATAATAACTCTGAGATTTCACAGTCCCTGAGGAAAGAGAATATTCCCTGCCCATCAATTGTTAATCCATCACATCTGTAAACCATCTGTATAGTTGACCAAATATGTTCGACTAAACAGATATTGACCAAACCCCCCATTGACCAAGCCCACATAACCTATATATTTATATATATATATATATATATATATATATATATATATATATATATATTTATATATATATATATATATATATATATATATATATATATTTATATATATATATATATATATATCAATTTTAGAATAGTCAGTAAGGCTGCGTATTTTAGGCATGAAACCACAGCATGTGGAGAAACCCTACAGAGAGACAGGGAGAACATGTAGACACTACACAGACAGTGACCCCAAATCATGATGAAACTCCACAGCCTACAGTTTTTATGCAGATATTAACCAATGAGTCACTGTTTCTCATGACTATTTTTGCATGCATTCATCTGTTAAATTTAACATCCAAGCAGAGGGGACTTTTAATGAGCTCTTCTCTTTCTGGGGGAAATCCCCAGAATTGAATCTTCATTGGAAGGTGTGTCCTTCTTTGCACTGTCTCCTACTAACACTGTAATATTTTTCCAGATGCTGTATTTTTTTGGGTATGATACTGACCAGTTTGGGACTAGAACAGCACGCTGACCATTGGAGAGTACTTGCTATAAAAATATAATTAACTTTGTTCCTTTATACGTTGCCACAATGCCTCCAGGTGGGATACCTGACCAATCCCTGCTTGCATCTGCTAGTCTGTATAGACACTCTACTGGCTGTTCTGATTCCTGCAGCACAGATAATAAATGCTCACTTTGATACTAAGTATTTGTAGTTGTCAAGTACATACACACCAGACAAACTTGTCAATATATGTGTCACTGTCCCTGCCTAAGAAGTTGTTGCATATCCACATGATTCATAAAATACAAATCATTTGTGTGCTCTTGGGGGCTATGTAATTTGTATATGTTGTACATATGATACACACAGGCAGTACACACATTAGGTTTGCACTTCACTGACTCAGAAGTGGACTGGCACAAGTGGCAAGTCTTTGGGCCAGATATGCACCTGGCCATCAGACAGGTCTTGTTCCTTTCAAAAGGCACATTTATGACATCCTATGTGGCCGCAACAGGGATTCACTTTATGAACTACAGCTGACCCCTATGCATTGCTTTGGCACAGTTTATAAACTGTTTCAGGACTGATTCACATGCAGCAGGGTTCTTGTTAGCATACTCTTATGCTACGCATCCCTGAGGCATGATGTGCAATGCATGCCATATACTGCTTTGTAATGTCGAGATTAATGATCTTCATTGAACAGAACTGCACCTGGTATATCTAGTGCAGAACACATCTCCCTGCTTATCTGATGTAATTATGGACACCAGTCTCAAAAGGTTGGGGTAGAATTATGCATGTACATTGTGTGCCATGACTTTTTGACATGTTTCTGCAGCTTTATGTTTATGCATTTCTTGCGCTCCTGTATTATTGTTTATCTGCTGCTTCTGGTTGCTAACTATAACCTGATCATATCGTACAATATGTTTTGTGAATGTTATGGTAATTCTCACCTATTTAGTCAAAAAGGTGTTAACAAAACAGATCTCTTTGCATGTTAACGTATTCAACTACTTTACAAATAACATGCAAGGTAACAGCTGGTACAATCATCTTAGGTGATAGGAAAATGTATTACTGTGTATTTAACATTTATATTCACTATTTATCTGGGGAAGTTGTAAAAAACGTTAGCCTCTGTCCTTACCCACCTAAGTTAAGAGGCATTTCCAGCTGTCTGGATAACCTGCACAAAGGTAACAGCAGCTCTCTTCCTCTGCGCCCACCATTGTCTTAGCTCTGTGTATAATGGTCTACCTGTGTAGCCCCTATTCACTTCCATGGCTAACAGCTCAGGCAGGTAGCTATGAATGTTGACGTGTGTGTGTGACCTACACAAATATATGCTCAGTGGTAGCACTAAGTAAACATATAGGAATGCTTTGTTGAACAAGTAAAACATCTCATTAGCAGTAATCAGACAGAACTGAAGGAAACATAGCATAGAACATGACCCAGTTCTGCTCAGTGTTTTAGATCGTGCAGTGTCCCTGCCCCCTCAAGCTCCGCCCACTCCAGTCTGAAGGAGCATGCCCTCTCTATGCACAGAATAACGTTGTGGAGGAATATGTGTTTGTGCAGGCACATTTTCATTCACAGCAGATCATCTGGGAAATCAGCTGTGGAATTACCTGAAGGGCTACACAACTTGTAAATAATGGGTCTTGGGAAGAAAACTTGGTCATAGCAAAAGATGGCTTGGTGGTGAGTAGGTGGGGAAGAGATACTGGGAAAGCCATTATTTTTGCAATTTTTGGTGGGGATTTTTATACATCATGAGCCTTACTTTTAAAGTACAGTGATACTGTTAGTGGAAACAATTACAAAATGAAGCGATGGAATTTATTTGTGAAAGTTGTCATCTTGAGATATGGATGGGAGTGCAAGGAAATAGAAATGACAGTACTGTTAAACAGACGATAGAGTGGTAGGTAGAAATGCATGTCTCTTTATGGGAAGATAGTATAACATTATTCCTTCATAATAGTCTCCTTCAGATGAACTGCTGCACAGTCAGCAACATTTTCCTAGGCTGCCTTGGGGTCCCTTGTTCTAATATTGTCTCTTGTCATTCACGGCTGCAGCTTTCCTTTCTGGCATTACTGTTTCGTGGGACCCCCTATCAAGCGTGCGTAAACATTGGGGCTTGAACCATGAAAAGTCTTTAAACACATGATTATGCTAGGTGAGGTTGTTATTGCTGTTGTTTGTCTCGGGTGTATCTAAAGCATTTGTTGGAGACACATTATATAAACACTTCATCAAAAGAGGACCTGAGTTATAGCTATAAGCACTTCAACAGCAAATGACCCAAGCCATAGATGACTGGATTTAAAATAGCTACATGAGCAATATAATGATATTTTCTAAGATTATGATGGGCTGACATTTTTGGTTTCCTAAGCAGAACTGCTGTTTGAATAGCATGTATAATAGGCTTTGTATCTTCAGTAATGAGTACTTACTTTCATTTCATTTTACAAATATGCATTTTAAATTGAAATAACATGGCCTGTTTGATTCTTTTAGAGGTAAAGAATCTGCATATATGTAACTATGCAAAGTATGTAAAAATAAGCAGTCTCAAATAGAACCATATATATTTCTTACACCATGCAATTAACTAGAAGAACATACTAGATAATTTGTATAACATCTTATATTTGTTGTCTGACCAAAGCTGAAAAGAGCAACCAGATTTATGTCTCTGGAAACAGCAGAACTGGTTTTGGTGTGTTGAAAAATTGCTAGCAAATGTGTTTATTTTTTCCTTTAGCAAGTTTGTTTGCCTGCTGACATTTCAGCTATATGTGCAGTTTTCATTAGCATTAATTGAGATAGTGTGATGTAGAAGCAGGTCCCAGCACATAATTTGTTTATAGCTCATAGTTCAGACCTCTTTCAGTACATTTCTTAATTTTGCATATTTATTGGAAAGTCTCATCCAGCCCTAATTCTGTTTTGTGTTTTTTGTGTGTGTGTGTGTGTGTGTGTGTGTGTGTGTGCACATGCCCGTGTGTTTATGTATGTGTGGTGTGTGTGTGTTTATGTATGCGTGCATGTGTGTTTATGTATGCGTGCGTGTGTGCACGAGCATGCATGTGACCCAAGCATCTTGGCCTAAACTTCCTTGCAAAACTGACCTAAATAGGCCTTCATTGTGTTTTCCCTTTTTCTCTCTTTAAAATTCCAAAATTGCAGCTTTAAAAATTTCCCGTAGGGGTAGTTATTTTTATTGATTCATATAACATCAAATCAGTTGTATAATGAATACATCTGATATCTAGTCATATTTCTATTTTTATACATTGCTAAGTTTGTTTGTCTTGTAAAAATATACTGCCTGCTTGAGATATGTCATAACCTATGCAATTAATCCTTAAAGGGATGCTTGAAATTCATACCTTTTATGTTCAAGTCCTGATTGAAGAAAAAAATGCATATGTTGTTCTAACAAAAGTGCTTTGCTAAACGCTAATGCAAATCATACCACCTTTTTCACAGGTCTCTTTTTCCAATGCAGCAGCGAAGCATCGTTTATCAAAAATGCATTTGACCTTACTTAGAGAACAAAAGAAATATTCTGAAGGACTCCACCCAACTTCAATACATTTTATCTTACAATAAAGTGGATTCGCTGTGTTAAGGTTGGCTTTATGGCCCATTAGTTTGATTGCATTCAGGTAGCTGCGCTATATTTACAGGACTGAAGCTTTGACAGAATTCCAGGTGACAGGTAATAAGGAACCATGATACAAAACTGTCATGACATGACAGGTTGTATTTAGAAATGAAAACCATCATTGTGCATTTAAAAGTCATTCAGTTTTAGTTCATATGTACACTAAATGTTGATATTAATCTATGTATTATAGCCACTTGAATTTTTTCCCTTTCTTATAATAACCAGGTAGAGCTACAGCAAGTAAATGCTAACCGTTGGGGATACCACATCCAAGATAACTGCACCAAGGCAAAATTATTTGCAACAATCTCTCCATACATCTAATTTTAAAGCCTTGGTCTTGCACTGGATAAAGAAGAAAGTCATGATTTATGGCTACCTAGTACTTTATTAGAATTATTCTGTCAGAAAATCCAATATTATTATTATTACTGCAAAATCAAATCCTAGCAGATTGTATGACCTCTTCACAGCATAGACATATAAAGGATACCGAACAATTCATGCTAGATTTAGCATACAATTTGATGGGACTATGCGCCCTATTTCTAACTGCACTTATCATTACTACAGGCTAGAAAAACAGACTTCAGCACTTTTGCAAGAATTCCTCTGCAAAAAGCATAACAATATTTCATTTAAATAGTGAACCTTTGGATCTCTCAACTTTCTTCTCAGTCACTTCCTTTGTGAAATCAATTAAATCTTAACATAATGTGAGACCTCATTTTAAAATGATAAAGCAGTCTAGGAGACAACAGGATTTTCAACATAGTGATTACAGAAGTAAAAATGACACACACACACACACACACACACACACACACACACACACACACACACACACACACACACACACACACACACATACACACTTATTTATTTACCTTTTTAGCTGGGTGCATGGAATGAAAGCGAGGGTCAAACCCCATCTGTGCCATAGATAACAGCATCCTTGCAGCTCTTTGGTTGGTGCAACAGTACAGGCAAGTCACGCTAGTCAGATTATGTTGCACAGGAAGCCAAGCTTCTAACAGGGAATCTGCTAGTCAGACGCTTTGGAGGGGGTGGGGAGGTACACATAACTCACTGCTTTGCAGACATCAGGGTCACCGGCAGATCACTGACAGAAAGGCCTTAGTTTGGGGAGGAGTCTCTAACCCATCGGAAGGAGAGGGAGGAGGCTAATTTTTACACAATGAATGAGATTAACCCTCTACCTTCCTTTAAATGTGCGTGAGAGGAGAAACGTCATAAGAATTGCAGTTCTAAAAATACAGAAGTATTTGAGTTCACAAATAAAATGTGCATCCCTTTTATTATTACCAGTGCATTAAATATAGAATGTAAGTTATATATCAGCACTGACATACGCAAGCACAAACATATGGGCCAGGCTAGTGAAAAATATTTAAAGGAAAAATATGTGAGTATATGTATTAAACTGTCATTGGTCTATATGAAGTCACTACTGAAAGACAAATGCTGGCAGTTATGCAATAATATTGTTAAAGATTTCTTTTTTTCTAACTTCTTTCATAAGTGCAGAATAAAAGAATGATACGGAGTGTGTGTTTCACTTAGTGTCAGCACTTCTTTGTGTGTTCATGCTTTAGGTATAAAACATTAAAACATTACAGTAATTATGTGATTGCTCTGACGCACACATAAATTAGCTCACGTGTGTCTCTACAGTGTAGGGTCTATGAAGGGTTCTAGTTAATGGCACTAAGCTTTTAGGTGATGGGACAAAACATTGAGCTCTTTGTTATACACAAGTGCTTCCTGCTGAGAGGGCTTGTCATTCTGCTGTTGTGCTCCCTAAGACTGCTAAATAATCCTGGGCCACAGACTCTGTGCCTTAATTAACAGTTTACTGTTGAAAGGAAGGGAGCCTATTGAGAGGAAGAAAAGGAAAGGCAGGGAAAGTGCAATGTCTGGAGTACTAAAGATGTGTTCAGAAGGCTGCTGGAATTCCCAAAGGAATGTACAAGATGCCTGATAATCCCTTCTCAACATAAAGTGTGAAAATGCATTATTAATACTTTGCAAACCAGGTAAGGCCAGCTAAGAACGCAGCATGTCTTAATAGGTTATATTCCTATGGTGAATAGTACATGTACCAAGAGGTACAAAGATGTAGTGATATATTTTCATGACATATTGTGTGCATTGTTCTATGTTCTTGGTACCTAGATTATGATGTACATTGATCAGCATGCAATAAAATGATTATATTTTTCAGCCTATTGATCTGGGAGTAACATTTCTGACTCTGGTGCACCTAGAATGGGGCATGCATTGCTCACACAACACTGATTAGACAGGTGGAAACAAACTGAACCCACAAACCCAGCTGCTCCTCACTAGCAAAAGACCTAGCTGATCTTTGGGGACTGTCCTTGACAACACACTGGAATGACCCTGAACATCATTGTAGCTCAATAGCTGATACTGGACAGCATGCACTGCCCTTCTGAAATATCACTGTACACATTATGAATACATACAATAAAATTACTATCCATGGAAGGCTTGTGGAAGAAAATAGCCATCACCCAGTACCCATGATATACCCTAGATTGCATGTGATAACCTGACATCAACATACCATTTTACTTGTTAAATGACGGTATGAACTGATCGTAGAGGACCATATTTCACACACAAAACATATGGTTTTGTCAAATGCAAAGAAAATGTGCAAATACAATTTATAGTATCAGCATAACCAGCAGTGTGACTGGGAGGCTAGAGAATATTGGAGTACCTGGAAGAGATCTATATAGACACTGGGAAAATGGTGACCATCACCTAGGCAGGAAGCCATTATTAAACCCTGGACTCTGGAATTGTGTTCTAGTAACTTTACATGCTGTGCAAGAAAGACGCCCTCTTCATTGGCAAGTCTAATTCCATTATTTTTATTTTATTTATTTTATTTATTTCACATTTGTTGACCGGGCTAGTCCAGCTGGATTAATGTCCATTTTCAGTGGAGGCCCGGGGAGAAAAGCTCCTCAGGTTAGATACAATATTGGAAATACATAAGAAGACATAGTACAAGTGTGATTATACAAAGGAAAAATGAACATACAAATATTATAGATTTTAATTAATTCAGAACAATCCTAGCAAAACAATATAATAAGGTATGAGATCATAAAGTATATAAAAGGAAGTATTGAACCATGGTAGATAATACACAAGTTTTTTTTTTAGATATGTAATATTTACAATAAATAGGGGTAATATATCAGTTGAAGAAGAAGATAAAATCCAAGTGGATAAGAAAAGTTTATGATAGAGTTAAGGATGCCAACAGGCTAGTCTGGGTTGGTACAAGAGCAAAGCCAGAATTTGTTAAGATGTATTAAAAGTTGTTTTTTAAAGAGTGGGAGAGTATGCAAAGAGGACAGATCAGATGGAAGATTATTCCATACTTTACCTACCTTCTTTATCACATGGTAGTGAGAAAGAAGACATACTGTGGGACTTGGAAGACAATACATAATAGTATAGGGGCTTTGAAAAACCAAGCTTCTTAAATGGTAAATAAATCACGCATCTGAACTTTTACTGATTTTAGGTGTTTTTGGTTTAACATTTCTGTCTGCCACAAAACATATGTTTCTGTATTGCAATGATGAGGACAGAAAATAAAAAAAAACTAGATGCTGTTTTACATGCAAACCTGTTAACGTGAACATTTTTCTATAAACTTTCTGTGCAAGCAGAACTGATACTTAAGATGTGGCCCTGATTTGGGGGCTTCTCTATACTTTTTACTTCATTCTTGAGTGATAATGCAAGAAGATGTGAGCTTTATAAAAACATTAAGAACTAAATAAGTGATCCTCTGGTTTGTTAGCAGAGTGCGTCCATCTGTAATAACTCTCAGCGAGCTGACAGAATACAACCATGACCATAGCCTTGCATTTCATGGATGAAATCTGTGTCAGATAACAATGAAAACCTGGAAGAAGCTGGACAGTATAAAATGAATGGCATCAGAGTTTTGATGAATAAGGCCTGGGACCACATCCTGCTCATTTCGTGGTGAATATGGGTGGATATATAAATATAGCACTCAGCCTCATACTTCAGGTATAAAAGGCAACTCCTAAAATAATTGGCGATAAATATCTATAATCAGAGTTGCTTTTTAAACTACTGATTCTAAGGGATGTAAAGGCTGCAGTAGCCTAATGGATAAGGTATTGGCCTTCTAAGCCAGGGACTTTGGGTTTGAGTCCCACCTGGAGTGATCTAATCTTGCTACAAACAGAGCTGTTTGGGTGGGAGGTTGGAATAATGGTTAACATGTTTACTTTACAAACATAAGGGGCAGGGTTTGATTTTCACAGGGAGTAATTGGACAGGCTTAAAATGACCCACAAGGGCAGTTAGTCCGATCGGCCTATGAACCTATCGGTAGTGTAAGCTAACAGGGTTTGCACAAATCTGCATCTATTTTTCTTGTATTCAAGAAAAAATGCTTCTCCCTTTACCATCATGCCTCCATAGCTATAAAACTTAGCAGCTGCATTCATCCAAACTCAGATCTAACTCAGCATATTAAAGCACCAGACAGCATATTCTCATCAGGTCCTTTATCACTACCACCTCACCCACAGTCCCACCATGACCTTCATATATACCATACCAACTTATGAAGAATTTGTAACAAACTCCACAGAAACCTGGTCTTCTAGGAAACAAAACAAAAAAAAATGAAGAAATTGTCCTGCCAGGCTATAATAGTATCAGATTAGGCAGAGATAATATCACTATTCCCTACAAAAACACAGCAGATATCCCCCCCGACAGTCCTAACAACTTTCTCTAACTGTGAAATCCTACTAATCATGCTAAAGCTAAACACTCAAAAGACAATTGCAATCATGGGTATATACATGCCTCCAGATAACAATGCTAAAATACTGGAAGATGCTCTCTGCTGGGTATCCTCTAAAATTCTTCATGAAACCATAATAATGGGTGATGTCAATATAGATTGGCAAACCATACAATCTGAAAATCCAACCAATAATATGCATTTGTACAAGTTTGCCCAGCTTATAACTACATCAGCTAGATATATCAAAGCCACAGCCAGAGAAAGAACCCTTGACTGTATCTTAACTTCCTCCCCAAATAAAATATCACCCCACGGAACTCTGTCAGACAGCCTAAGTGATCACTTAGAAATCTACACCATAAGGTACCAAAGCAATAGCCTCAAAACACATAATTACAGCCTGGTAAGAACACTTACTATTTTTCATATAGACACTGTTATTAATACACCATATCTCCTTAACTGGGAGTCATTAATTACTCTCCCCATAGATTATGTTGTCTGTGAGTTCAATAAAATCTTCTTAGGTGTTCTAAACACGCTACCCCCACCCTCAGATTAAAAAGAGTCAAAGCCAATCAGATCCAATGGCTGTCCTTAGCAACTAAACAACCCATGAAACAAAGAAACAAAGCATGGAAGGACTGGACAAAAAAGAAAATGGCTCCTACTTCACTAGTGTATAGACAACTAATAAACCTAATAAAACAACTTATCACAAAAGATAAGAAAGCCTGTTACTCAGCTATTCAAAACATACACACTAATAAGCCAAAACTGTTATGGGCCTCAGTTAATAAACTGATAAATACAGGACAAGCTACATGGCCAACACCAAACACACAGAAACAAAATGATACCACAGCCAACCAGTTCAATACCCATTTTATACAGACACTACAGTCATTAACCAACCAGGCGACTGATCAAACTCTTAATGTCTCTACTCAGCCAGATAACTTTCAGTGTTTCTCCTTCTAACCAGTTCCCACAGATACCATCAAAAAATACCTCAAAAAATCAAAGCCTACTACAACTGGCCTTGACAATCTACCTGGTGAATATGTTAAAATAGCAGCTGGGTGTACCTCTCAATTGTCCAGATTTTTGCCTCATATTTTTGTTAGGTCCTTATAAAATTTGCATTTTTCTAGCAAATCATCAAGGACTGAAGTCAATAAACAATATCAGACTGTGACATCCATGCACTGGCCTAGTAATCAAGGAACCTCAAGCCTCACCACTAGCACTAGTGAGATGCATGCACATTGGGAAGGATAACAAGTACACACACAATAAAGTACAATTTCCCTTAAGGGTGCACAGAGATCACAGTCAGTCTGGGGCTGGTTTCTCCCTTTCTCTCCAGATCCCCAATAAGACTCCCCACTGACATAGCTATGGGATCCAGATTTCAGCCTAGTGGTCAAGCTAAAACCTCCAGTACCCTCTCTGTCCAACCAGTGCTTCATGTCCTTGCCCAAGTAGCTGACACACACACTTTAAGATTTGATTTATATACACAGTCACTCCTGGGGAAGGCTGGCATAGGTTCTCCAGCTGTGCCCCCTTTCGGCTCAGACTATAAGGTAGTAATTACTGCCACCAACCACTAATATCAGCTACTAATAAGGCCCTTACCAAAGGGTGTCCAGTTTTACTGTGCAGTACTATTACCCAAATAGTAAGTGTGACCAGAACTTTTAAAGCTATTGGAGTGGCTTGGACAGTATCACTATATATATATATATATATATATATATATATATATATATATACACACAATGTACTCTAGAGCTTAAATTATCTCTACACAAAACAACACATATCTCCTCAATTCAACACAGTGTTAGTCAAGAGTTCAGAGATCACAGGAAAATGCTTAAAATAATACTGTAGAATAGTCTGACATAAATATAGACAACAGCTAGACTAAATCTGACTAAATTCCTATCTAACTCTAAGAGCAATCACAGTTCTAAATAAACTTACATATAGAGCAAAGGCAGAGTACTGGTGAGTAGTCAGTTATGAAGACAAATTCAAAATGCCCCGATTCTCTCTTTGTCTTTGAGAAAGTCTTAAAAATAATATATCACTGCTGACTCATTTTAGATTACATCATTCTTCTCTGGTTCCCAGGCTAACAGAAACTCAGTTTTAACATTTATTTGATCTTGCACCTGGCCAGGAAACCACAGCAATAAAAGACATTATACATGTAAAATCTAGCAATTAACTCTGGTTTGAAAACAATAGAAGGAATTCCTTAGTTCAGACATTCTGTCTCCATGCCTTGAGATCAAACAGTCATAAAATGCTTTACTTTATCAGCTTTCATCCAGCAGAGTACACTGTTGTTACATTTTTGAAGTTCAACATTTGACAGTTTTCTTTACATTTGTGAAACAGCCTTAGATTTTATTAATATTTACAAATGACATAGAATTATCTACAAAATTCTATCTAGCTAGGCTGGCAGCCTTCACACAGACATTTGACTTTCAGACTTCATATACTTTAAAAAATGCATGCTAATGAAAAACCTGTTAATCTAGCAACTTTTTAAATTTATAAGAGCAATATTTAGCATCTGTCCCTATTTTTGGACCTGTGTCCACCATTATGTTTGTTTTTTTCAAATGTCTTGTACTAAGAGGTTGAAAGGTATGCGTGCTGAGGCTTTTGTACTAAGAGGTTGAGAGGTATACATGCTGAGGCTTTTGTACTAAGAGGTTGAGAGGTATGTATGCCGAGGCTTTTGTACTAAGAGGTTAAGAGGTATGGGTGCCGAGGCTTTTGTACTAAGAGGTTGAGAGGTATGCATGTTGAGGCTTTTGTACTAAGAGGTTGAGAGGTATGCATGCTGAGGCTTTTGTACTAAGAGGTTGAGAGGTATGCATGCTGAGGCTTTTGTACTAAGAGGTTGAGAGGGATGCGTGCCGAGAATTTTGTACTAAGAGGCTGAGTGGGATGCATACTGAGGCTTTTGCATGTCCAGTTTCAGTTCTGATAAATTGATCCATATCTGAAAAACAAATCCCTTCATGCTGGAAAAAACATTCATTATTCCATTGCACAAGGGTGGAATCAATACAGATCTTTCAAACTTAAATATAAAAAATATAGTCATATACAACTTCTCATGTACCACCACGGCTTCAGTTGAGAAGTTGTATATGACTAAATATAAAAAATATAGTCATATACAACTTCTCAACTGAAGCCCTGGTGGTACAACGGTAGCATTGTTGCCTCACAGCAAGAGGTTCTCCTGTTCGATTCACGGCCGGAGTGTCTTCTGTGTGGAGTCTGCATGTCCTCCCCATGGTCGAGTGACCTCCAAAAGACATGCGTGAATGGGTGTGCCTTCGCTGAAGGTTGGGCATCGGGCTGGCAACTCGGCACCATAAAAATCTACTGCCAATCATTAGCGGACCGGAGTTCCGCTGTGGCGACCCCTAACCGAGAAAAGCCGAAAAGACAAACAAACATACAACTTCTCAACTATCTTCTGTCTTTGACTCAGAATGGTTTGCATTTTCATCACAGCACAGCTACTGATTTGCTGAATTTTGATAATACTGTCAACACTCATAGAAATGTTGGAAGCTTAATCTCTATTATCTTCACAGACTACTCAACGCCAGAAGTCTAAACCTCAAGAGGCACGCACTCAAAACTCTCCTTAGCATGGAGAACATCGATATCTGTGCAGTAACAGAAACCTGGTTCAGGGCTTCCGAGAGCACCCCAGCACTACCAGGTTATACCTCATACCATGCTTTTCGGCCCCAAAACATGGACCGAACCACAAAAGGACGGGGAGTATCGATATTCATCAAAGATACCCACACCTCCAGATTGGTGGCAAAGCACGAAGCATCAGAGACTATCCATGTGCAACTAACAGTGGGTAAAACTGCCTTCCAGTTTATAGCCTGCTACAGACTACCCTCCCAAACCCAGGAACCCCACTCGGCCTTCCTGAGAACACTGGAAAATATGAAGGTCTCTCCAAACACCATTATATTGGGCGACTTCAACTACCCAAACATAGACTGGGAGCATTACTCTAGCTCCAGCACCCTAGCCCAAAGGTTCCTAGAATTTATAAACTCAAATGCTATGGAACAACTTGTTACCACTCCCACAAGAGGGGAAAACATACTGGACCTGATCATCACCAACATGGGGACTCTATGCTCCAGACCAGAAGTGTATCCCTCACTGGTAAGATCAGACCATAAACTAATCTCACTGGATATTCACATCCCGACCCCACCCCCTGCCCAGAAAACCACAATGAAAAACTTCTCTAAAGCAAATTTCACACTCCTCAAAACCGAGGTGGAATCCTTCAAAGCCCCCGGACCTGTGGAAAATATGGCCCAGACCACAGAATCCTTTATAAATGCATTCTATGAACACCTTCAGGAATGCATGGATCATGCGATCCCAAATAAAACCAAGACCCAATCCTCCAAAGGCAGACGTCCTGTCTGGTGGACCCCAGCCATAAACAAACTATACAATAGAAGGAGGAAGCTACTAAATGATAGAGCAAAATCCCAAAAAGGGAAGGCATCACTGATCAGTATTAGCAAAAAACTACAGGCACTCATAAAATTGTCTAAGGCCAGCTTCAAGAGAAAAATTGCACAGGACACTAAGGATAATCACAAGGCTTTCTTTAGTTATGTTAGGAACCTGGGTGGTAATTCCCAGATATGCTCAGAATTAGTCCAAAATGACAAAAAATACACTGAACCCACAGACATTGCCAACATCCTAGCTGACAGGTTCAGCACAAACTCCCCCCCACCAAAAGGGCAAATATCTATCCCGGCAGAGTGCTGCCCCCCTGACATCTCAGATGCTCAGGTAAGAGCTGCCCTCTCCAAAGCAAAAAATACAGCATCAATGGGACCAGACGGTGTCCCAGACTGCATCCTACATGAACTCCAAGAAGAGCTAAACCCAAACATAAAACTATTGTTCAATCTCAGCCGTACTACAGGATATATGCCCAAAGAGTGGCGTACAGCAACAGTGGTCCCTCTCCATAAAGGTGGTGCCTCAACGGATCCTGGAAACTATTGCCCCATAAGCCTGACTAGCTTGGTCTGCAAAGCTATGGAAAGGATCATCATGGACATCATAAATAAAGATATTGGGGACCTACAGACACTGGATCCTACCCAGTTCGGCTTTGTTAAGGGCAGATCCTGCCTCTTAAACCTGGTTGATTTCTTTGAAACAGTCACCAAGGCCATTGACGAGGGGAAGGTGGTCCACACAGCCTACCTGGACTTTGCAAAAGCCTTCGATACAATACCCCACTCGGGCATTATAGATAAGCTCACCAGCTTAAATATAAACCCCTATGTCACTAGATGGATTGCAAACTGGCTCAAGGACAGAACCCACATGGTTAGAATTGCTGGAGCCATGTCAGACTCCAAACCAGTTACAAGTGGTGTCCTACAAGGCTCAGTCCTGGGACCTCTCTTGTTCGGTATATATTTCTCGGAGGTACAGGCCAACATGGAAGGACTGTGGCTGACCAAGTTCGCAGATGACTGCAAACTGGGCGCCATAATCGACTCTCCAGCCGACAAAAGCATCCTCCAAAAGGGCCTCATAGAAACAGACAACTGGTGCCAGAGCCATGGCCTCAAGCTAAATGCCAAAAGTGTATAGTCATCCCTTTGGCAAAAACAAAGTGCCCACAAATTACCACATAGGTGGTAATCCATTAAGTACAGAAGAAGTAATTAGGGACCTGGGGACCCAAGTTGATAGCAATCTCTCATTTGACAACCACGTGGCCAAAGTGGTTAGAAAAACATTTTATATAGCCCACCTAATCATGAAGGGATTCACATCTAGATCAGGGAGGTCATTGTGCCTCTTTACTCATCCCTCATCAGGCCCATAATTGAGTACAATGCCCTTTTGGGATGTACCTTACCAGACACCTGCAGCAACTGGAAAGACCCCAAAAGTACCTCACCAAGAGGATCAAAGGGCTCAAACAGATGCCATATGCTGCCCGGTTAAAGAAACTCCAGCTCTACTCAGTGGCATACCGCCTGTTCAGAGGCGATCTGTGCTTGATGTATAAAGCCATGTCCAACCCGGAATTAATGGACATGCTGCACCTCAGAAAATCCAAATCCCATCGAGCTATGCGCTCGAGAGACTTGAACCTCAGCACTGAAATAAATAGGACATGCTGGAGGGACAGATTCATAACCCAGAGGCTCCCTTCACTCTGGAATAAAATCCCAGTCCAGGTTAGGCAGAGTCCCTCATTGACTCTCTTCAAGAGGAATCTTGATGAGTGGATGGGAGATCATAGGTTTACCCCGGGTATCACTTCTGTGTCACTGTTAGACAGAGGCACAGTATACTAGCCTCGAAAAAGGGCATAGCAAAATAAATTTAAAATGGGTGGCGAAAGCCAAACACATTCTGGCTAGGCTTATAAATTCCCTAGGGCAGATAGCCTAGTATGAACCTATGAACCTTATCAAAATCTTTTGATATTGTTTCCCACCAGAATCGCTGACATACACTCTTATCCTTAGGACTCACCATCTCTTCACTGCAGTGGTTCCATAGCTACCTCTCAAACAGAGCACAAGCAGTGAAATGGAAAAATGATTTCTTCACCTTCTTGCCAGTAATTAGTGGTGTCCCACAAAGATTTATACTAAGCTCCATACTTTTCAAGATATTTATCAATAGCCTTGACACCGATACAAAAAATGCTATCATTGTTCAATATGCTGGTGAGTCAGTCCTAATCTGTTCTACCAACTATGTCTCTAAACTCCAAGACCTCACACAGCAATCCTTCTTGTCGAATAAAATATGGCTAAAAAAAATCACAACTACCCCTAAACCCTAAAAAAAAAAAAATAAATAACATAAAATAATAATTACAACTCTTTAGTCCAAAACACATATTTACCAAAACAACACTATTCACCATTGTTTCTGCCAATAACACCAAGACACAAATAAACCCCAAAAATTACCAGGTGTCATCATAGGTGACTAGTTAAAATTTGACTATCATGTATCACACCACCTGGTTAAAAAAATCATTAAAAACTAGGTACATTATACAGAGTAAAAACCTACGTCACTGACATAGCCAGAAGACACATAGCCTCTACTTTCTTACTGCAATCTCCCTTGTATGCTGTCCCCATCTTCACTAACCGTCAAGCCTTACTACTGTCCAGACTTTAGCAATGTTATAATAAAATGGCCAGATTTGCAGTAGACTATAACACTAGTACACACCACTGCCTAGCCCTTAGAAAATTGCATTGGTTAGATCTATCGCATCACCTAGCTCTTTCTCAGCAAACTACAATAAACAGTCTCCTCCATAACCAGAAGGTTGTCCAACCCTTTAACAAGTTAATACAACACTACTCCCCCAATAGAATGTTATGCTCTAGAGAAAAGTTCCTGATCAATCCCTGATCACTCCCTGATCAATCCCTGATTACTCCCTGATCAATTCCTGATCAATCCCTTATCACTCCAATATCACTGTAACCACATCATCTAACACTGCAGGTGGCTCTTTATTTTCAAATAGTGGAGCTAAACTGTGGAACCACACCTTCCTGCCACTGAAATCCATTCAGAATGCAAACTCACTTAAATCACAACTAAAACTTCACCCATGAAAATCAGTGGATCTGCTCCTGTATTTCACCAGCATAAATACCACTGTTATCATCAGCTTGTCATATTGACAAACCATTTCTTGTCACTCAGAATCCTACACCCCATAGCCAGTCTTCACCAATACCTGAATAGTTTTTACTAGCATCTGAAGGACCACATATGTGGGAAGTAGAGTGGCATATTTTTTTCTTCATTGATTCTGGTGTTTATTTTAATGCCACAGGGGTGGAGTTAGGGTTGTAACAAATACCCTCATGACACCAGTTGCCAGGAGACTGACAAAGACACAAACATTCCTCCTGGCTACCTGTATGGTGGCTTCCCCTGTGCAGTTCTTGCCCTTTATGGTGGTATTGGGTAAATCCTACATATGATGGTATATACAGGCTACAGCCTAATTATGGGGATGGTCTGCTGGCATGTCAGCAAAAAGGACTCTGAAAAAAAAATAAACATACTTGAGCCAAGCCATTGCTTTTCTAGGACAAGGAACATCAAGAACCGTTTAATCAGTCATAGTTCAGGCTATTTCCTAACTCAGCATGCAAACGACCAGGCAGGAATGGTGTTTCAAGTTTGACTTTATCAGATTAGTGAAGGATGTCATGTATGCATGGTGGAACAACTCAAAAAAGTAATTTCTGAACAACTGTCCTCAGAGCACTAATGTTTAAATAATCCTGGAAGCTCATTGGAAGAAATATCAGACAATAATTTCAAGTGGGGAAACTTCATAAAATGAGAACATTTTTGAGAAGGTGAGATCATTTTAAATAAGTGGCATTGGGAAGTAAGTGATTACTTAGTATCAGAGAGATGACCATTTGTATTTAATGAGAGAGTGAAATGAAGTAAGTACAGATAGGAAGGTGAGGAAACACATTGTAGTGGAGTTGTTCATGGCGTTATGATGTGTGGCTGTGTTCCAGATGACTGAATAATGCAGAGGTGAAAGCAACTCACTGAACATTATAGGAGGTGCATCTCAATATGGCTGCATGCATCTTAGAGACTGAGACAACAAACATACATGACAACACATTTGTGCAATTCGTGTAAGTACTAGGATGGTGCAGTGGTGCAAAGTTTAACATTATCACCTCACAGCAAGAGGTTCTCTGGATCGATTCTTGGCTGGGGTGCCTTCTTTGCGGGAGTCTGCATGTCCTCCCTGCATTCATGTGGGTTTTCTCCAGGTGCTCCGGTTTCCACCCATGTTACAAAGGCATGTGTCTGGAATGTTTCTCCCCAGACCTCTGCTGAAAATTGGCTCATTCCAAGTCAGACTTTCCTGGTAAATAAATAAAATACTGCATTGCCACAGGCAAGCACCTAAATGCAGGAAAACCGCAAACTACTTGTATAGACATTGAAGCAGATGGTCTAGGGAGCATTGCCTGTGTGCAGTCCTGTGTAACAGAACAGAGTGCAGTACAAGTCTTGAATTCCTGACAGTGAGTGGCTGTAAGTATAATCTTAGTAGTGGATGGCTCCTTCAGTATACCAGGCATGTTGCATGCTGTGCTTTTCCATTTCGCCGTGTAGTCACTTGATGCTCCCTTCTTTGCTGGTGGACAATGATGTCCGCTTAGCACTGTTATTGGAGTCTGCTACAGGTAACTGTGGGCTAGTACCTTGTGCCTTACTTACTTGCTACCACTTGGTCGAAAAGCAAGTGCTTAATCTCCCACTACTCAATATCCCATAACTACTTAGCCCTCTCTACACCTGACCCTATAAAACTGTATTAACCTACCAGAGCCCTAACCCTAAAACTCCCTTCCAATTCCCAGCACAAGTCCTCATTCCCTTTGCCCTGAAACTCTATAACCCCTCCCTAAACCTAAAGTCCCTGACCACTCTATAACTGTAAAACTCGAAAACAATCTTCCTTCTCCCTAACCCTAAAACTCCTCTCCTGCTCCCTATACCCAAGTCATCTTCCCAATTGGTGCCCTAATCTACACTCTCACCCCCTCCCTCCCCATGGCTGACACACCTGCCTCACTCATACTACAATAATTTGTTAGGTAAAGTGTCACTGCTGCTTGTCCAAACTTATACTTAAGTTTGAATGTGAGTAGCAACCTACATGAGCTACAACACACGCGAGTTCTTGGCTTTAACACACGTGAGTTCTTGGCTTTAACACGTGAGTTCTTTGCTTTGAGGCAGTGTTTTTTGAGTGGTTGGGACTTGATCACTTTTAGTAGAACCCCCGTTATCGACCAAGGTGATGTCACTGCTCTGCCATACTTGTGACAGTTTCAGCATGTTTACAGTGTGCTGGCTGAAATGCATTTGGCATGTGTCTATAAATCCTATTTAGTGAGCTGGGTTTGCCTGCATATTGTGCAGTTTCTGGATCAGTAGCCACATATCTTACTTCCATTGTCCTTCCTTTTTTGATGGTAAGCAGTAAAGACAAAAACTCAGATTTAAAAAATGTATAATGCCCATTAGATGGAGTCAGTGCAACAAGGGCTTCAAAAATTATAAGCTGGGATAACACTCAAGGAGGTTTAAGGAGAAAAATACAATATTTGATTAAATAAATTGTATTTTAAGATGGACCATTTAAATGTTGACAGTTAAAATTAGGTGAAAAATCTATTACCCAATGTTATGAAATGGGGGCATCATGCAGGGTTAGTCAATTTATATAAATATATTAAGCAAGTTCTAAGGCTGAAGCAATGTCACCAGAACTATGATGTACCATAAAGATCAAAAGTCAAGGAAAGTGGTACCTGGAACTTTTAGAGGATAAACATGTGCAAAGGAGAGAGATGGCTGAACATATAGAAGGTTCTATGACCATATGGACTAGTCTGCAACATTCACTTTGCCAGATTCTGAGAATGTTTGAACATTGCTTCTTTGTTTATTATCTGCTGTTTGCATAGTACTCTGGTCATTACTGGGCAATGTTACTTCAGTTCATTCAAACATGCCAAGGTCCATGGCTAATATTCAGGATTTTTTTTGTTGCACCATCTCATCTGGCATCATATACAGCATCTCATACTCGGCGTGTCTTTGCCACAAGGAACAAGGCTGTGGAATAAGACAACAAAGGATGGAAGCTGCAATTAACAAGTTATTTGTGAAGCCAAAGGATGTGCAAGTCCTAAACATGACAGGAAGTATGTAAATAGTTAATTAAAAATGTAGAAAAGAAGCTGTTGAAGTACAAACATTTACAGTGGGAAAATGTACCTTTTAACACTGTATCCAAACACAGCTAGGAAGTCCCAAGGGGTTTATGAATCTATAACCACATCTGTGTGTTTTCCTTTTAAATATTTTTAAATACTGCTAAAATACCATTTCGGTAGCCTTTTAACCTTATTACTGAAATTGTTATGGAAAGAGAAGAGGAATCCCGAAGTTGTACCACTCTGGGTTTCACCTACATTTTTTTTCAGAAAGTAAAACAGGAAATTATAGACTCATTACAGAAACTGAGACAACAGCAACAAACGAAATGAATTCTTAATGCTACATCAGCAGTATTCCAAGAATGTGTGTAAAGTGCAGTGTAGTTGTTGTTACTATTAGGATAATTGGAATAGTCTGATTGGGAATTCAGCTGCACATGATGGAGTAGATGAAAAGCCTTGTTTTTGCAATAAGAAAAGCTGCAGTTTTGGAATTTTTTTTTTAATATCAGGTATCACAAGAATAAGAAAGTCTGTAGAAAAGTGAAAAAAAAAATCTATTGTGGTTTTGTAAGACCTGTAAATGCATTATCACAGTTCAAGCAGGACTTTATGACCACATTGACCACTATGACCATAACATAATGAATGTGGTTTACGTGCAAGTTGTGACACATATAGATGTTTTATGCATAGAAAACAATAAGAACATATTGTCAGAGAATGAAGGAAAACCTTTATGCTATTTTTTGCAAAAATGCTTATAACCTGACCTTTATGACCTTGTTAACTTTTGATGTTACTGTTAATCAGTATTAAACTTTGTCAACTAGCTTTACTTTGGATTTTACATTTTTGAAATTTATGATAACAACTGCTCAAACTCTCTGAACTATTGTTAATTCTATAATTATTGTTAGCATTGTCAAACTTTTTTAACTACTGTTATTAAAATACTCTGTAACATCTGGAACTTTTCTACCCAGGACTCCACTGAAAAAGGACACCTAGTGTCCAGTTGGACAATCCAGGTAAACAAATGTCAAATAAAATAATAAAATAAATATAATGTCCTTAGTAATCATGTTAGAAAGTGTGCTTTTTTTTAGAAAGTTTATATTTTTAATTTTGTAAAAAATCATTGTGGATGGGAATAAAGGTGATTTAGATGTATTACTGTACATAAAAGAATTGCAATGGCTGTTCTTATTTGGAGCAGGCTAAACATGTGATGCTTATTCAGTTTGATGAATTGAAGTTTCCCATTCTTTAATAGGGAGGTGAGTAATAAAGTGGCAAAGATCAATAAAATCAGGGTGCAGAAGTGATGACTATCTGCACCTACAACATCTGATACTGGTTACCTAAGAGGTGTTAAACTGATCACTCACTGAGCCAATCAAATATGAAACAACATGTGCAATACTTAAAACCAGGAAGGTTAGAGGTCGAGGCTGAGCTTCTAAAGAAACTAGGAAAGTTTGTGGTTTCAAGTGAATCTAAATCTGGAGATAACAGCAAGGAGCTCATAATATGTACAGGTATAACTTTTAGGAGCTCATAATATGTACAGGTATAACTTTTAGGAGCTCATAATATGTATAGGTATAACTTGCGCATGTTTAGCGAATTGAAAAAGAGACTTGCACTCAAGTAATTTTCTATTAACTTGGTGTACAGACCCATCACAGACTATAATGCCCCCTTCAGTATGTACCTGACCAGACACATGCAGCAACTGGAAAGTCCACAAAGGTTCCTTACTAAAATAATACAGGGAGTAAATATAATATGATACACTGATCACCTGAAAGCCGTCTCTTTACTCGGTATCATACAGACTTCTGAAATGGAATCTTTGCCTGTCATTCAAGGCATTACTGGACCCTATTTTGATGAAAGTTTTGCACATTCAGAAAATAAACAGCATCAGAACTACTAGGTTAAACAACCAAAAATTTGCTTGAGAAATAAATAGGACATGTTGGAGAGACAGATATGTTTCCCAGAAAATTCCAATTCTCTGGAAAAGGCTCCCCATCCATGTGAAGCAAAGTTCCTCCCTATCCCTATTTAAGGGCAACTTGGACCAAAGGATGGGTAAACAAAAATTCACCCCTGGTCTAGCACTAATGTGGCTAATGAACAGCGACAGTCAGTAAATCACCCCCTATACAAATCAAATGTCTGGGTTACATTTGGGTTGCATGGTTAGGCTTATAAGGGGCCTAGTGGTCATTAACCTAGTATACATCTATGAGCCTATACCTCTCAGCTGTCCAGATTTTCATAGAATGCCTCATGTTTTTTGGTCTGTTCCTCATAAAATATATGGGTTTCTGTAAAATCAGTCAAGATTCAATTCAGTAAATAATGGCAAGACATTTGAGTTTCAGAGTTCATATCCTTCAAAAATGGATGGTAACACAAAACCTTTTATTCTAGCAACTTTTTAAGTTTGTGATAGAAATATTTAAAATGTGTCCCTATTTTTGGGCTTTTGCCCCCCTATCATTTTGTACTTTGTCCAGATTTCCTGTACTAAGAGCTTGAATAGTTTGACTGCAGCTATAAAACATATCTGATTATCATATCTTATGACATGTTTTACTATAATGACTGTCTAAATCTGACATGAAATCATCCAGACTATATCAAAAGCGAGGTAATATATTCCATGGCTCTAATATTTATTCTGTTTAAGATCAGATTGATCTGATATTTCTATTTATGGTTAATCTTAACTTTAAAGTTTTATTTTTGAGGTTCTTGTGCAATCCCATTCAATCAAATGTAAATCTGTTATGAGGTACTCTGTCAACATTAATAAGATTTTCGTTGACTTTTTTATGACTCATGCTAAAATGATACAGCTTTGATAGCCTTCAGAATAGTTTAAATGTGTCATAGTCTCCAACATTCTATTTAGCTATCTTTGAATTCTTTGCATTTTTAATATTTTACCCTTCTTATATAATATTACTGCCATGCTCTAACCTAGGCCTCAAAAAACCCTAGAGCTGTTGAAGAGCTTTAAAATAACTTACAAAATAGTAGAAGTTATGAATCTCAGAATGTGGACAGTTGTTTTAAAACAGTTTTCATCGATATGAGAACTAAAAGGTAAATTACAGTTCATTAATATTCCCAATTTATTTTACTCTGGCCCTTTTTGATTTGCATACTAATTATGCAAATTAATTATATCTTTTCCATATCCCTTAATCTTTGTTTTAGCAACACTGATTTTCAGTCTGTTTACATACGCAAACTATTTTAAGGAACTTCATTTATTCTGTTGGTCTTCCCAGTCTTCAAAACAGGTTATTTCTCTGTTTTGTCTGGATAGGTAGAATAAAGTAAAATATAAAATTATTATAAATCAGGTCAATTATATATATATATATATATATATATATATATATATATATAAATGTGTCTTTCGTCTTTTCCCGGTTAGGGGTCGCCACAGCAGAACTCTGGTCCGCTAATGATTGGTAGTTCATTTTTATGTGCCGAGTTACCAGCCCTGACGCACAACCTTCAACAAAGGTACGCCCATTCACGCATATCTCCACGCAGAAGACGCTCTAGCTGAGAATCGAACCGGACAGCGTCTTACTGTGAGGCACCGCACATTCATGAAAATCAGTTTACCAAAGCACGGTACAGTGGGGATAAGGAAATATACATTTTCTTCACTGTAGTGCGATCTCAGAGTTAGTATACATAAGTAGCGAAGGTCTGGTCCAACAATGTGAAAAACGTTTTTGCAGGCAGGCAAGCCCCCCTGCACCCTCCACACTCCCACTACTTATATACACTAACTCTGAGATTGTACTGCAGTGGGGAAAAGGTATATTTCCTTATCTCCACTGTGCCATGCTTTGGTAAACTGATGTTCATGAAAGTCCACTTTGATTTTCATTAAAGTCCACTTTCTGTTAAGTGCACTTCTGCTAAAGTGGGTCTCGCGTTTCTCTTGTTTGAAGAAGTGTGCTTTTGAACAAGAGAATTAGACATATATATATATATATATATATATATATATATATACATATATATATATATATAAAATCAAACTTGTGATATCCCGCCTCATATTATACCACTTTCCCTCTGACAGTTGTATTAATTTAAGTCCTGTCTGCCTTCTAACCACTTATACCATTTATCTATATACTTTGTTGGATTGCTTGAGAAACCCAGGCTTTTTGTACTGGTTATGAATGGAAAACAGTCTTGCAAACACTCCAAAAAAGTGTCATCTGCATGCAAACTTTTATTCAGAGGAATTACGATATTGTAGTAAATGGACTGAGCTGACTGCACTCAAACACTGGAAAAAAGGTTACATAGGACTATGGTTATGTCTCCAGTGATAACCAATTTGTTACGCCTTTGAAAATTGATGTCAAGAAATTCACCTGAGAGTGAGGTGAAGTGAAGTGAAGTAAGTTATGACCAAAGGTGCCCATTTATAATTCTTTGTAGTACACATAGCTTTAGCTCCTCTAATGTACTATTAGTTAACAAAGAAAAAAGCAAAGCATCATGAAGGGTTTTGCAGCTTTAAAAGCCATAAAATGTGTAGTGTTCTACTTAGACATAAACCAGAAGCTAAGTGTCCCTCTGTTAAACAAACACTTTAAAGTTTCATTGTGTTACACGTGTGTGTGTGTGTGTGTGTGTGTGTGTGTGTGTGTGTGTGTGTGTGTGTTTGTGCATGCATGTGTGCATGTGTGTGTGAGGCAATGAAATATATCTGATAGTTACATAAAAAAATTTGATATGCACCTCTTAGATCTGCTATGCATAAGTCTTGTGCTATAGCACGTGCAATAGTCACCACAGAAAGGTGCTGGAAATTTTTGACAGCATGGAAAAGCTGTAATATACTTCATGTTGCCCCCACCTCAGACAAAAAGTGTGGAAGACTGAAGTGTCTAACAGCTTTTAAAGCTGTTGGTTGATTAGGAGTGCACTTTGCTTCTAGGTGGTGTGTGACAGTGGTAATTGTGCTACAACATCCAAAGGCATAAAGCACTTTGTATGCCTACCTTTTTTCTCTGCCACTGTTAGTACATTGATATTGCTACAATTCCATCCACTACAAAAGAATTGTTGAGTTTCTCCAATTATAACTATTTAGTATTGTGCTCTTGAAATGGAGGACAAGCATTACACAAAAAGGTAAATTTCTTGTCATTCAAGGTGGTAAGATAAATTTCTTGTCATCTATTTCTCGAATGTGAAACAAGATGGCTATGATCAGAGACCCAGTCATTATCATCTGTATTACTGAACAGTGAGTTTAAGTACCTGTTGGCCTATTTTGACTTGATAAAGCCAGATTTTTTGTATCAGTCACTGATGACAAATAGTATTGAAAGCAATGGAGAAACCAAGATATTTGGCACCTACCTGAAGGTTTTGTACAAAGTAGTTATCATATTACTATAGATAAACATTATTATAGGTACTTGTACCCTTGTTTAGATTATAAGCATATTGACTTTATTGTAAATAGTACAGCTTCGAGTGACATTTTTAATTCACCAAAAAATCATTCATTACAGCTTTCTTCAGTATTTCTGCCTGTGTTGGAAAGTTGGAAAGTAACCTTAGCTTAGACCTCTCATCATTCTTGAAGACTGTCTTAAGAATTGCCTTTTCCACTCAAACACTGAAATTGCCTTTTTAAATTTGGTTTAGACTTAATGTGTAAGATAACTAAATATACTGCTAATATTTTCAGGAAACAGAAAAGGGCATTGTTAACAGAGTGCAATATTGGCGTGTTGTTAATCTTGAGAAAATCTGGACACTGAACACAAACTTCAGAACAAAATTCACGAATGATCTGTAGAACCTGTAAAAGTACATTTCCGAGAAGAAAACACTGAACTGAAAGAATATAACCAGAAGCTTGTTTGTCATTCTGGAGTCAGAAACTTCTTACATAGTGTAAATCATGATGTTGATGACAAGAGGATAGTTGAAAACCTCAGATGTGATTGTACTACTGAATCATTTGCATCTACTTCAGGAAATACCAAAGGGAGAGACAAACATACCTACAGCACTGCAAATACTAGAGAACCTGATGGACATGAGGTAAAGCAGATGCATAGCTGGTTACCAAAAGGCTAAAAGAAACAGAATGCAGTACTCCAGAAGAGTGCTATGTGTGAACATTCTAACAAAGTCAGAGGTCATGGAATGTCAGTAGAGATGAAATTCTGAGAAAAGTGTTTGCACTGTGTTGACAGGAACAGCAAAATGACCTTACAATGTACCAACAGCAATGGGTTCAGGCTGTTAGGCAATGAGGCATTTCCCTGCATGTATCTTTTTTTTAAATTTTATTAGATTTTAACTAAACAAATTGATCATGACAATAATTGTATTTAAAAATTTGTGAGCATAAAAAAGAACAATATGAACAAGAACAAATATGAACAACTATTTACAAGAGTGTCTGCTAACAATAAAGAATCTCAAAAAATTCCTAAACATTACAATTGATATGAGTATAGCTATTTTTGTTTATCAAGCAGTTTCTTGAAATTTCTCCACGTATTATAGTGGGAGGTGATTCTAGTACATCTTGATTTAATGGTGATAATTTCCAGATGACATACTTTGGTTGCAGTATTTGTGAATTCTTTGAAAGAGGGTGTAGCTTCATTCTTCCAATTCTTGGTTACAACTTTCCTCTCAATTGATAAAATGGATCACAAAAGAGGGTATTTCATTTTTTTAACACAAACAGGAATCTTCTTCTTCTTCTTTTGGCTTTTTCCCGGTTAGGGGTTGCCACAGCGGATCACCTTGTCCGCACATTGAATGGCAGTGGAGTTTTACGGTGTCGAGTTGCCAGCCCGGCGCCCAACCTTCCACAGAAGGCACACTCACACGCACACCTAGGGCCAATTTAGAGTGTCCAATCCACCTGCAGCATGTCTTTGGGATGTGGGAGGAAACCGGAGCACCCGGAGGAAACCCACGCGACCACAGGGAGGACATGCAGACTCCGCACAGAAGGCACTCCAGCCGAGGATCGAACCGGAGAACCTCTTGCTGTGAGGCGGCAATGCTAACCACTGCACCACCGTGGCCGCCCTTTTTAACACAAACAGGAATAGGGGTATTAAAAAGAAAAATGACTCAGATAAAACAAAGTTGCCCCCAAATAAACCTGTAAAAAAGATTAATGTTATTCTAATAAGGTGTAAGTACAACACAATCAAAGAAGATGTCTTGCAAATCTGCTTTAAGCTCCTGTTTACATCTCCAACAAACTTACTTCTTTTTAAACATTAACTCAATTTTATGAGGTGTGAAGAAAGATCTATGCAAGAATTTCCATGTAAAAAGTTTCCACCTAAGAGAAGAAGTTGTCTGTTTAGAAGATATTAAAAGTGATTTTTATTTATTTAACATTTGTTTACCTGGAAAGTCCAACTTGGAACGAAGCCAATTTTCAGTGCAGGCCTGAGGAGAAATGCTCCAGACGCATGTCTTTGTAACATGGGAGGAAACCAGAGCAGCCAGAGGAAATCCACATGGATGCAGGGAGGACATGCAGACTCTTTACAGAAGGCACCCCAGCTGAGAATCGAACTGGAGAACCTCTTGCTGTGAGGCAACAATGGAACCATTGCACCACTGCACCATTTTATCCTCTTCATCTGGAGGTCTGTTATTAATGTGAGTAAAATAGTTCCAATAATTGTCATTGCAACCTTTTGTTTCTTTCCTTGCACTCTATATAATTTGGATAACAGGGCCTCTCCTGGTGTGTTTTGTTGTATTAATAATATTAATAATATTAAAAATTAAATTAATTTTGGGATAAGATCTCTTACTCTTGGTTGCATTAACTTAATTTTACCTTCTACATATTGTCTGTAAGATTATACATCCAACCACATATCTTTGTTTAAATCATATTTACTTATGATATAATCAACAGAATGCAGTATTTCATTATTCATCACTTGAAACCAATATATCAGATTTTTTTCTTTAAATGTAATCATTGTGTCTAGCTTTGAAGTGAAAATATTATTTTGAGTGTATGCTATAGGGAAAACAAGAAAAATATGTGCCTTATATGCTGGATTTCTATAAATGAAGTTTCTAAAGGTATTTAATATAGTAGTGTTAAGAGAAAAGTTTTAAAAACATACTGTTATTTGTCTTTTTCCTCTTCTTGCAAAGTGAACATGTTATTTGTTGGGATATGCCTATCAAAGATGGGCCTCATCTGTGAACAAAATGCAGCATTGCTTATAAACCTGAATAATAACTGTTTTCTGCTTTTCAGAATAAAGAGACTTGGTTATAGCTTAGTGAAGCCTGGGATAAGGACGCATGGCCGAGTAAGAGTTAATTTACTGAAGCAGGCTGTGTGTCCTGGAAAATTTGAGCTACCATTGTTGAACTGAACATTCTGTACTTCTTGAACATTCTGCACTAACTGTTGGTTTGAGGTAATTTTTGATAAACATGTTTACCACAGGTGTTTTCCATAGCCAACTGTCAACGGTCAGAAATGTAACAAAATGTTTTTTTGCTTGCAGTATAAAAGTTGATGTCAGTAAACAAGTTGACCAGAGGAGGAGATCATCTTGGCCAACATGATGTGTAATCTGGTTAGCTGCTAATAAAGAAGGTTTTCATCACCTGAGACAGATGTGACTCGTCTGAATTTTTTTTTCTTCTGACATTTTGGTCCTTCGGACCGGAAACCTCTACGAAGATATGGATCAGACTGACAGAGAGACCGAAAAACCTGTGCAGGTGAGGGTTTCTCATCTTAAGATTCCCTCGACTGAAAGCCCTCCGACTGATTTGTCGTTGAGAGGAGGCCGGCCGCTCTCTGATCCCTATCTGAGGGACGGTTTCCGAATGAAAAGGGGAAACGGAGTCTCATCTGATTCAGGTAGGATGAAAACTAAATTTTCTTTTAATTTAATTTAACCTTGTCGACAAGGATTTTATTTTTAGTTAAGGGTGGGTAGGATTACTTGTTAAGATTCTTTTGTTAGGATTACCCGTTAAGATAGCCCCATTTTATAATAAGCCCTGTAAAGTAACTTTGATACAGTCCTAAAGTAAGAAATCTAGGGGAAACATGGGTTCGAGTTGCTGCAAGTGTGAGAGTGATGTCTGTTTAAATGTTGATGCTAAGTATATGAAAGGTTTAAACAAAAATAATGTTAAATTTTTGAAAAAGTGGAAGTTGAAATATGATTTTGATGGTACACAATAAGAATGCCTGTGCAAAATTGGTTAGAGATTTGAAAAGAGATGCAGGAACTAGAACTAAAAAGCAAAGACAATTGAGATTTCCCCAAGCACAAAAATGGTTAGAAGAGGCAAATAAACGAGTTATAAAAGAAAAACAGTGCCAGGAAAAAGAAAAAAATAAATCAAAAGTGATCACTGGTGCCAAGTGGAAAAGTAGCTTTATTTTTAGATAAGGAGGATGAGCATACAGTTTGTGCGGTACAAAGGCAGGCAACTTCCCCACCGTATGGAGAAATTGCTGCTGCCGTACCGGCGGAACCTCCTCAATATCAGTCTGAAGATGTGGGATCTGTACAGCAGGGTGGGTTATTGGCTGCTCAAGGAAATGTTGTGACCCCCTCCAATTTACCCGCAAATTCCCGTAGTACCCAAGGTTGCTTTGCAACAGGTAGACCAACCTATGCAGTTAAGGTCAGGACCAGCAGGGCAAGGACGTTGGGCCATTAAACTTTCTGACTACTCAGAAGCTCTTACCTTAATACAAGTTGCAAACCCACAAGCAGGGGATGTTGGACAAGAGCCAACTATTTTAGTTTATCCTCCCTGGGCTAGAGAGGATATAAAACGAGCTACGGATGGTATTCCTCATCCCAAGGTTAATTTTCACAAGTTTTCTGAGGACATAGTTGGTATGCGTTTAAGTTATCATCTAAACGATTTAGAAGTAGAACAAGTAGTGCGACAAATCCTGGGTCCAGATTGGCACTTAGTTTGTGGTACTTGGACATGTAACGCAGATGACGGCACTACATTAAAGCATAATTCTGGGGTGTTAGACACACGAGTCACTCATCTGTTAAAGAGAATTTCTGATAAGTGGCGTCCAAGAGCAGATTGGACAGTAATAAATCAGTGCATTCAAAATGATGATGAATCTGTAGATCACTATATTGTAATATTGACAGAAGTGTTCAATAACCATTGTGGAATGATGATTCCGCAGGATCAGACCAATGATAGTCCGTATGAACAGCAATTGAAAAATGCTTTTCTTAAGGGTTGTAAGGCTCCGATAAGTAGTTTTATAACTAAGCATATGGTAGATCATAGAACATGTAGACTGCAACCTTTGTTTGAATATGCACGGCATGCTGAGCGACATTTCAATTTAAAAAAAGTAAAAGAAAGTATGAGTATTAGCAGTAGGGGATGATGGTGGTATATTCTTGGTACAGGACCAAAGGGGGCAAGGGCGCCGTGGTGGCATAAAAAAAACGTGGGGGCCCAAAATGGGACACGTTAAATGAACTGGGTGGACATTCAGAGGAATATGAGGGAAGGTTAAAATGTGGAGAATGTTTTAAGTGTGGTAGACGTGGGCACTTTGCTGCCAACTGTGAAGAGTGGCTACATCCCCCACAGCTTATGAACAAGGGCTCCGCATGACTATATGATAGTAAAGGAAGGTGCCAAATTCATTATTGTGATGATGATGAGGCAGACACTCTCTGCGATGAATGTCAGAACACTCATAAGGAAGGGCGGGATTGTGACTGTGAAGTCATAAACCTGGCAAATTTGGGTATTGCTATGCATGTAGATCAAAAACCCATGATAGAGTTTTTGGTTGAGGGAGAAAAAGTGGAGTTTTTATGTGATTCAGGTGCATCGTGTACACTTTTGGGTCCAGCAGTTCTGCCTCCGAACTGTGAAACAGATGAGTTTGTCCTTGTGAAAGCGGCAAACGGGAAAATCTATAAGGAACCACTGTCTCATCCTCTATTGTTCACAGATCCGCAAACAAACCAAACTGTTAGGTGTAGGGTAATTATATCGAAAGTTTGTCCAGTTAATTTGCTGGGAAGAGATTTGATGCATTCATTTGGAATAGCGGCAATTCCCACACCTAAAGGCATTGAGGCGAAAAGGTTAGCGGATGGCTTGGTGGTACAGGGAGTACAAGACTTGTTTTACTGGTATAGCCAGGACTTGATTTCAAATGGCCCGGGGAGGGTTGATACAGATTTGATCAACCTAGCTTTAAGTAAATCTAGGAGCGGTTCACCAGGTTCGGCACTTACATTGTACAATGTTCTATAGAAAGGCCCCTGGTCCGGATAAAGAATTTGAAAAATAATTCTTTAAGCACAAACGTGCAAGGATAATTTTGAATGATATGTTTTGGGTTACGCAAGGTAATACAGTAGTGACCTGTACTTTGACCAAGGAAATGAGTTCTTTATATCGTTCAGGTTATAGCCCACATATTTCAATTACTAAAGCGGTGGGGACACATTGGGTAGATTTGGCGAAAAAGGTGATGAATTGGGACACAATGTCCGAAAGTCAGTTGAAGGATCAACAGATCCAGGTACAAAGATTAAATTGGGTGACTTGGGCACAACCAAGTGTGCACTTCAGGGATGACAAAACAGAAAGGGCATAACAAATCCTCCTAACTCAAGAGGAAGATAGTGCGTTAAGTGCCTTGCCTGTAGATTTATGGTCAAAAGGTAAAGGGGATGTAAGACTGATGAAAACAGCAGGTGAAGTTTGTATAACTCCAAAGTCAGGTTTTAGACCTCGTAAGCACCAATACCCGCTAAGTAAACAAGCAGAGGAAGGAATTAAGCCAGTAATCGAGCAGCTAAAACAGGTAGGAATTCTTGTTGAATGCCCAGATTCACCCTGCAATACTCCGTTGTTTCCTGTAAAGAAACCGGATGGGTCATGGAGGTTGGTTCAGGATTTACAAGCAGTTAATTCGGCTGTGATCCCAAGAGCACTGGTGGTCCCTGACCCCTATACATTACTTAATGATTTACTACCTCAGAACAGATATTTTTCTGTCATAGATATAAGCAATGCTTTTTTTTCCATACCACTACATAAGGAGAGTAGATTTTGGTTTGCATTCACTTATCAAGGTTAAAGATACACCTACACCAGATTGCCACAGGGTTATTGTGAGAGTCCGACAATATTCGCACAAGAAATGGCTGTGAATTTAGCTCAGTTTGTTCCTCCAGAGGGAAGCCAGGTTCTGTTGTATGTAGATGATATTTTGTTGGCCTCACCCATGCAGGAAAGTTGTAGAAGGGATACCCTTGCCCTTCTTCGTTTTTTAGCTGAGCAAGGACATAAGGTAAATAAAGAAAAGTTACAATTGTGGAAAGCACAAGTAAAGTATTTGGGTTATTTAATTTTGCAGGCAGGTAGACAATTGGAGAACAAAAGAAAACAAGCAATTCTTGAGGCACCTATGCCCACAACTAAGCGGGAGATTATGTCCTTTTTAGGTGTGACTAATTTTTGTAGAAGTTGGATCCCTAACTATGCTGAGGAAGTAGGGCCATTGACCACATTAATCTATGACACTCCCATGGCAGCTAAGAATAATATACAGTGGACAAATAAGGCAATACAGGCATTTACTAGAATTAAGCAATTGATAGCAGGATCCTCTGTTTTGGGTTTTCCGAACTATTCTAAGCCGTTTGTACAAATGGTTGATTGTAAGGGAGGATATATGACTTCGGTTCTGGTACAAGTACATGGGGATAAACAGAGACCGATAGCTTTCTACTCCTCCAGATTAGATCCTGTTGCAAGGGCATTGCCGCATTGTGTTCAAGCTGTAGTGGCAGCCGCCATGGCAGTACAAGCCTTAGCATCATTAGTTTTGTTTCACCCATTGCAATTGCGAGTTCCACATTCAGTAGCTACTATACTTTTACAAGATAAGATAACCTTTTTATCTCCTAGTCGACATTTGTCATGTATGACAGTGCTGCTGACACAGCCTCATATGACTGTAGAAAGATGTACTACTCTTAATCCGGCAACACTTTTGCCGACTCCAGAGGAAGGTACTCCACACGTTTATTTAGAGAGCATTCATGACAAAGTGCTTCCCCGACCAGATTTAATGGATATTCCATTGGTAGATTCTGATCTCATTTTGTTTGTAGACAGATCAGCAAAGAAAGACACTGTAGGAAAAACACTAGTAGGGTATGCTGTCACCACAGAAACTGAAGTTTTGGAGGCAAAAGGATTGTCAAACATTTGTTCTGCACAAGCAGCTGAGTTGGTGGCTTTGACTCAAGCTTGTACCTTGGGGGAGGGTAAGAAAGTGACAATTTATACAGATAGTCAATATGCTTTCTCCACTGTACATGTTTTCGCTCAACAATGGAAGAATAGGGGAATAGTTACTGCGACAGGAAAACCAATAAATCACAGATATTTAATTTTACAGTTGTTAGATGCAGTGCAACTACCACTTCAGATAGCGATATGTAAATGTTCCGCACATACCAACAGAAAAGATCCTGTCTCCAGGGGAAATGCCCTTGCTGATATGGCTGCAAGAAAGGCAGCTCAAGAAAATGATTTGCTTTTGCATGACAATGATTTAGAGCCCGGACACCTCTTAGACTTAGAGATACTAAAAGTAATGCAAACATTGACAACACAGAAGGAAAAATGTCGTTGGGTAAAATATGGTATCACTCAACAGGATGGGTTGTATAGGGCATCAGATGGCAAAATGGTATTACCCTCAAACCTTTTTAGGTATGCGGCATTGGTTAGCCATGGACCTGCCCATGTAGGAGTACACACGATGATTCAAATAGTGTCTAAGGTGTTTTGGTGTAAGGGGTTTTCAACTTATGCAAAGCAATTCTGTTTATCTTGTTTATTATGTGCAAAGTATCATGCTCAGGGGGGAGTTAAAAAGTCTCAGCAGGCATTCCCTACCCCTCCATATCCATTCCACACACTCTGTATGTACTTTATTGAATTGACACCCTCAGAGGGAAAAAGGTTCTGTTTAGTCATTATTGATGCTTTTTTGAAATGGGTAGAAGCTTTTCCAGTAAAGCACCTGAATGCACAAACAGTAGCAAAACTTTTGACTACAATAATAATTCCCCGATTTGGTTTACCAAGACGCATTTACAGTGACAATGGGTCTCATTTTGTTAACCAGATTGTTCAGAAGTTGGGTCAAGTGTTTCAAATTGATCTCAAGTACCATTGTGCTTACCATCCCCAGTCAGCTGGACTGGTGGAGAGACACAATGGTGTCCTGAAGAGTAAACTCCGCAAACTGATGTCAGAAACACATAGATCATGGACTGTGTGCCTTCCTTTGGCACTCCTGTATATGCGAATCTCACCCTCCTACAAAGGACTTACACCATTTGAACTTTTGTTTGGGAGACCATATTATGTCCCGCAGTGGCAAGGATTGTTGCCAGCGGAACGTGAGGGGGGTGAGGATCTAGCGGATTATATGAAGAAGCTGCTAAATGTCAAGTCTCTTGTAACCAATGACTCCTTTGCAGATTCCAGAAATGAAACCTTGTTAAGCGTGGCACCCGGGGACTGGGTGTGGATCCGAATTGTGAAGAGAAAGAATTGGTCATCCCCCAGGTGGGAAGGCCCATACCAAGTACTTATCTCGACACCTACAGCTGTAAAGATCGCTGAGAGGACTTCGTAGATTCATATCACCCACTGTAAAAAACTCAAGACTTTTCCTTCCACCATTGATGTTGGTCAAACTCCACCGGACCTCTGAGCGCAAAGTCTGGCTACAAAGGGGGATTAGCCCAATAGGGGTTAGTTCGTCTCAAACCCAGTGAAGAAACCAATGGCGCGAGGTCGTCCTTAGGGAGGATGGCCATGTTCAACTGGTACTTGAACTGTTACATGATGATGATTTTGGTGGCGAAAGTAAATATGTCCATACGAGAAGGAACAGTTGCAAGAGAAAAAGGAATGGTGGTGCTGCAAGCGCAAACAGGTGTTACTACTGTGTTTAAGGTGAAACTTTGTGAAGGAATCTTGGACTGTTCTAAATAGAACAATAATGATTTCTTGACTCGTGCAAAATACTTGTGCAATAGAGACTGTACGTCCTGGTCAAATGTTTGGTGGTCAACAGATGTGAATGGATGGGAAACAAGTGGTGCAGTGATATCAGAGAAAGATAAAAGCAGGCAACAAAGAATAAAAATTGCGCATTTCCAAGGTACCGAAGTAATTACTATAACCATTGTGTCACCACAAGAAAGTGATTCAGGAGTTTATGGAATCGGAGTGTCTCTTCCAATTGGAACTGATCCTTTGGGGACCCTCCAACTTAAAGTGCAAAGCCTTAAAAATGCTACAAGTAAAGCAGATTTTGCCTTCACAGAAGAAGAACAATTGTTACTCGAGACGGGATTCGTACACCATAACAAATGGTTATCTTGGGTTAGATATAGTACCCGAGATGCACATCGTGAGAACTGTGTTTCTTGTGCTGAAGGTAAACAGCAACTAGCGACAGTCCCATTGATGCAAGATGAAGATAACCTAACGTGTCTGTTGAAATTATTCTTCAACAAAACTAAAGATAAATGCAAAAATGAAACTCAGCGTTTTCCAGTCATAAGCAAAGTTGAGAAACCACCTGCAGTGATTTCCTATCCAGGTTCGTATATGTGCATTTCCAGAGATGGCACAGGGAAGAATTATGGCAATATGGGACAGAACTATTGCAATGTTACTGTGAATGGCAATGAAAATCCATTTCTGGAGAACCAAACTCATAGTTTAGCAGACGTATGGTGGTTATGTGGAGACAACAAACTCAGATCAAGGCTTACGATTCCCTGGAAGGGAACTTGTGCACTTATAAAGTTAATTCTGCCATTCTACATTTTCCCAGTTCCAGAGCAAGCAATTTTGTAAGAGAACCTGAAATAAAGCCGAAGTGGTTGAGTAGGAGAAAAAGAGAGGCACCGAAGCAATCCTTCGATAACGGTGTCTACATCGATAGTATTGGCATACCAAGAGGCGTACCTGATGAATACAAAGCAATAAACCAAATAGCAGCTGGTTTTACATCCATCTTTGTCTGGATTCAACCTAATAAGAATGTGGACTGGATCAACTACATTTACTATAACCAGCAGCATTTTGTGAACTATACCAAAGATGCATTGAAAGGAATTGCTGAACAACTAGAGGCCACTTCGCAGGTGGCATGGCAGAATTGAATTGCGTTGGATATGCTCCTGGCCAAAGAAGGAGGAGTTTGCAAGATGTTTGGGACTTTCTGTTGTACGTACATTCCAAACAACACTGCGCCTGACGGAAGTATCACTCGAGCTTTGAAAGGTTTGGAAATGTTATCCGAAGAATTGGCAGAGAACTCTTGGGTAAGTAATCCCTTTACAGACTTTCTACAAGCATGGTTTGGGAAATGGAGTCATCTCATCAGCAGCTTCCTGGTGTCCATTGGAGTTGCTGTGGCTATCGTGGTGGTATGTGGTTGCTGTTGTATACCCTGAATCAGAGGTCTTCTACAAAGACTGGTTGATACTGCTGTTACGAAGACGATGTACCAGCAATTGCAACAGACTGGTGAAAGTGAATACATTGAAGTGTGACTTTTGCAAATGTTTTTGAAGTTTAAAAGTTTGTCTTGCCAATGAAGTAATGTATGCAAAGAAAAACTTAGTTTTTACCATATATTGCTGAAATAAAAAGACAAATAAAAAGTGTTTTCAGAGGGGAAATGTTAAGAGAAAAGTTTTAAAAACATACTGTTATTTGTCTTTTTCCACTTCTTGCAAAGTGAACATGTTATTTGTTTTGGATATGCCTATCAAAGATGGGCCTCATCTGTGAACAAAATGCAGCATTGCTTATAAACCTGAATAATAACTGTTTTCTGCTTTTCAGAATAAAGAGACTTGGTTATAGCTTAGTGAAGCCTGGGATAAGGACGCACGGCCGAGTAAGAGTTAATTTACTGAAGCAGGCTGTGTGTCCTGGAAAATTTGAGCTACCATTGTTGAACGGAACATTCTGTACTTCTTGAACATTCTGCACTAACTGTTGGTTTGAGGTAATTTTTGATAAACATGTTTACCACAGGTGTTTTTCCATAGCCAACTGTCAACGGTCAGAAATATAACAAAAAGTTGTTTTGCTTGCAGTATAAAAGTTGATGTCAGTAAACAAGTTGACCAGAGGAGGAGATCATCTTGGCCAACATGATGTGTAATCTGGTTAGCTGCTAATAAAGAAGTTTTTCATCACCTGAGACAGATGTGACTCGTCTGAATTTTTTTTTCTTCTGACAAGTAGAAATAAAAAAGTCAGTTGTCTGGTGGTTCCTTTCTAAAATGTAACCTTTTAGCAACCAATGTTAACTATTGTTTAGTATAAGATTATAATTAGAGTTTATTTTATGTTTAAATTTTATGAAAATACATCTTAGAAACTCTTTCCATCTGACTGTGTAAATATTATCTATTCAAAGAGATATTGTTTTTATAATTGATAATAAAGAATATAATTCTAGATCTGGTAGTCCAATTCCTCTTGATATCCAGTCCCTTATATGATGATTTAAGGCAATCCTTGGTTTTCTGGGGAACCAAAGAAATTTTAAAATTAACGTATTCAATTCTTCAATACGTGTATTAGATGGAGCTAAAGATAATGATTGAAAAACATATAAGATTTTTGGTAAAATAATAATTTTGATTATGGATAATCTATCCATTGTAAAGAAATATTTGTTCCATTTATTTATTAGAATCTTTATGCTGTTAGTATAATTGTAATTTATTATATTATTAATGCTATCTGTTATAATTATCCCTAAATAAATATTTTTTCTCTCTTTGACAATGTATTCAGTACATCTATCATTTATCCTATCCATGTTGGCATTTATGGGTAGTATTTATGTTTTGTTATCATTAAAACAGAGATCAGATGTTTTGGTATACATCTATTGCCGTAAAACAGCAGAAAGGGAACTATTACTGTCACTCAATGTCAGAAGAATGTCATCAGCAAATAACTGGATTTTAGAAACCAACTTCTTATTTATGCTAATGTCTTTTATGTCTAAATTTGACCTAATAAAATTAGCAAAAGGTTCCATTATTAGAATGAAAATTAGGAGTGAAAGAGGACATCCTTGTTTAGTTCCTTTTTTTATTGAATCAGAAGTGAAAGTACCTATTTTAACATATGCAAAACAGTTGTCATAAAGATTTATAAGATGTGTAAAATTACTTGAAAAATTACATTCCTCTAAGACTAACAAAAGATATTTCCAATTCACATAGTCAAAAGCACTGTTAACGTCTAGCCTTATTAATGTTAGATTCTCTTTTGTTTTGTTTACATAGTCAGTTGCTCTGATTATTCTTTTGATATTGTCATAAGTATTTCTATTTAGAATAAAACCAGTTTGCTCCTCATTAATCATGAGAGGTGGAATGCATTTTAATCTATTAGCGTGAATTATCATGGATAGTTTATAGTCAACATTTAAAAGAGAAATTGGTCTGTATGAAAAACATTCAGTTGGATCTTTGTTAGTTTTTAAAATTGGGTTGCTAAGAGTATATTTCTAGGAGGGAGGGACTTTTGTTAATTCATTAACTATGGAAACACTTTGTATAATATGTTAAGGCTTCTTTAGTTAGTAACTTGTAGAGTTCTGGTATAATTCCATCATTACCTGGTGCTTTGTTTGGTTTTAATTTGTTAATTTGAGTTTGAATTTCAGGCAATGAGACAGGTTTATCAATTAATTTCACTTCGTCATTAGCTAATTTATTTATTTTTTTTTTTATAAAAGTTTTGATTATCCCTTCTGAGTCTGTTATTACATTATATTGATTGATTTTTATTGTAATAATTTCTAAATTATTTTAAATATCTTCTATTTCCATTACTTTTCCTTTTCTCTTATGTAAATAAATCTCCTTTATATACTTAGACTTACTAAGTAGTTTTGTTTCTGTTAGCTAACTTATGCATATATTTTGATTAATAGAGAAATTCATTATCTTAAACTTTTCTCGATTAATCTTAGTTTCATGATTTAAAATTTCAAAATATTTATGTAGATTATTAATCTCTTCTATGTTATTATTGTTACCTGTCTGATTTTCCAGTTTTAATTTGTCAGTTTTTTCTTGCATATTGTAAAGTTCTTTGTACCATTGTTTTTTCATTATTGATAGGCAATTGGTGAGTCTACCAAAAATATATGCTTTTAATGCATCCCATAGCTAGATTTCTGAAATATCTCCTGTATGGTTAATTTCTATAAAAGAAAGTTTTTTTTTAATAAAAAAATCCTTAAAATCCTTTCAGCAAGTTATATACGGTGGTATCCTTCTGATCTTAATGTTATTGTTAGATTTTAAAAACATCTCAAAAGTGATTGCATTGTGATCTGAAAATGGGCACCACTTTAACTTTGCCTAGTTTATCTATCAACTCATTGGAGACATATGCTTTATCAGTTCTAAATTGTGTTCTATGTCTATGTGGGTAATGAGTAAAAAAAGTGATTTTGGATCTGAAAAATCATTTATGTCTCAAAAGTTAAATAGTTCAGTGAACTTTAACAGTGCCTTTGTTGATGTCTGTATTTTCCGTTTACCTGTTTTATTAGTATCCTTTAGTGACAATATACAATTAAAATCTCCTGCTAGTATTATGCTGCCTTTTGAAATTTGAATTACTCGTTCTAGAAGTTGTTCAGCAGTTTTAATTCATATTCCAGGAATCCAGTATAAGTTAATAAGGGTTAATATTCTCTTATTATATTCTAGGGTAACAGAAGAAAGCGTACCTTTATCATCCGTAAATGTGGCATAGGCAAAGAGTTTTTCCATAATATAGCATCTCCAATTTTTTTACGATATCGTGAACTAGATAATATAAACTAATATTTAGTATTAACTCTGCCTTTATCTTCTGTGTTTCTTGTAAAAAAATAACTTGAGAGTTAAATAACTTCAAATATTTGTTTAGACTACCCCTCTTGCAATCATTATTCAATCCATTAACATATATGGAAATACAATTAATAAATACATTTGTCATACAGGTCAACAGTGTAGATGTAACTCTATTAAAATTAATTGTATGCACCCAGTATAATATATCTTCATTGTTAAAAAAATGCTTATTAATAGTCATATTGACATTAATACTTAAAAGTTTAATTAGATACATAATAGTTGTTATTGTAGACATCCACAAAAAAAAAAAAAAAAAAAAAAAAAAAACTTTTAATGTAACTAAACACTTACTTTTAAAATCCTTCAAACCCCTCACGGAGTCTAACTTTCCCTGCTTGAAAAGTCTAAACATCCAAGAAAACCACTCATGTACTATTCTAAAAAAGCCCAAACCCCTCTGTTTCAATTAAACAAAATTGTCATTAACAAGTGAACACAAGTCTGCATCCTTTAAAACTAGTATATATGTGTGAAAAATAAGAAAATTATTGTATGTCTCAAAGTCGTTGTTTAACTTACATATTTCTCATTTTTATACGTTCATTAAAATGCTAAGAGATAAATAATTATTTATTTAACATTTGTTTACCGGGAAAGTCCGACTAGCAATGAAGACAGTTTTCAGCAGAGGCCTGGGGAGAGATGCTCATCTTTGCAGTGTGAGAGGAAACCCACATGAATGCAGAGAGGACATGCAGACTCCACACAGAAGGCACCCTGGCCAAAAATCGAACCGGAGAACCTCTTGCTGTGAGGCAATAATGCTACCGCTGCACCATTGTGCCATCCAAATAAAATGTCTTATTGTTGTTGATAACTATATATAATCTTGAATCTCATCTACTGTCATCTTGAAAAGGTGAGAAACTACTGTAGTGCAATTAAAGATTCCTATTATATGCCTCACAAAAAGATCAGTTTCCTTCCTGAACCATCTATTTTCATTCAGTGAAAATGTAATAATAATAATAGATAAATAGATGTCATGAAACATGTAACTTTTGACTATGGCCAAAGTGAAATTCAGCTACATAGATATATAACTGTCACAGATTCACTGTGGACACCAACAAGCACACAGCATTATATCTACAGCTCCAGTAACGAAGTACACTGGGCAGGGGAAGTGAATGGGTGTTGTGCTTGTATAACTACAACATATAGAAGTGTGCTACAGCATGGATGAAATCCAGCATGCTGCTGTAAGCTATCTTCTAACACAGCCAAATGCTTGGTGCCAAACCCAAGGCTTAAAACTCAATACCAAGAATTGCATTATTGTATGTTTTGGGAAGTCAGCTAACCTGGGTAACTACATCATCAATAAAACATCACTAAAATTTGATTCACTCTTAAGGGATCTGGGAACTCATGTAGATGGAAACCTAGCCTTTGACCAACATAGGTTCATAGCTGTGTATTAGGCTAATGGCCCTGGAGTCTTTACAAGCCTAGCCCATAGGATTACCCTGACATCGTGCCACCCGACGTTAGTTCCCAGGGCCTCTGTTGAGTAGAGCCACTGGAGTGATCCCCAGGGTGAATTTTCTATTTCCAATCCACTTATCAAGATTTCTCTGTAAGAGGGCCAGTGAGGTGCTCTGCTTGACATGTATGGAAAGTCTATTCCATAGCATGGGCAGTCTCTGGGTTATGAACCTGTCCCTCCAGCATGTTCTGCTAATTTTGGTAATGAGGTTCAGGTCTCTGAAGCATGTGGTGCCGAGGGATTGGGATTTCTTTAGATGTAGCATTTCTAACAGAGCTGGGTCAGACATGGCTTTGTAAGTCAAGCAGAGATCGCTTCTAAGTAGGCAATATGAGACAGAGAATAGTTGGAATTTTTTGAATCTGTCAATATAGGACAAGTGTTTAAGGCCTAGGATCCATTTTGTGAGGTACTTTTGCAACCTCTCCAGTTGTTGCAGGTGTCTAATGAGTTACATGCCAAATGTGGCATTGTACTCGATGATTGGCCTAATGAGGGAGGAGTAGAGGGAAACAATGACATCTTTCTTCCTGGATGCAAAACCTTTAGTAATGAGATGTGCCACATAGAAGAACTTTCTGACCACAGTGACAATGTGGTGATAAAAAGAGAGGTTGCTGTCAGCCTGTGTTGCCAGATCTCTTATAATGCCTTCTGTGTTCAGTGGACTACCATCAATGTGGTAATTCATGTGAACCAGGTTTTTCTCAATGTGTATGACGACTCATTTTTTGGCATTGAGCTTAAGGTCATGGTTCTGACATCAGTCATTGGTCTCAGTGAGGCAATTCTGTAGGATGTCAACATCACTTGGGGAGTTAATAATAGCTCCCAACTTGCAATCGTCTGCGAACTTTGTCAGCCAGAGTCCCTTCGTGTTGGTCTGAACTTCAAAGAAGTAGATAACAAACAGGAGAGGACCCAGGACCGAATCCTGGGAGACCACTCATGACTAGTGGGAAGTCTGACTTGTAGTCAGCTACTTTCACACTGTGGGTTCTATCTGTGAGCCAATTTGCAACCACCTAGTGATATAGGGGTTGATACCAAGCTTAGTGAGGTTTTCTATGATTCCTGAGTGGGGAATGGTATCAAAGCCCTTGGCCAGATCAAGGTAGGCTCTATGAACCACTTGCCTTCATCCACAGTTCTGGTGACTGACTCAAAGAAGTCAACCAAGTTGAGCAGGCATGATCTACCCTTCACAAAACCAAACTGTGTGGATTCCAGAGTTTGGAGATTCCCTATATCTGTAGTCGCTCCTCCTTTGTGGTGAGGGATGACTGTAGCAGTGCGCCATTCAGTAGGGACAAAGCCCGAGGTGAGACTGATTGAACAGGGCACACAGGTGAGGTGTCAGTTCACTCTGTAGTTCATGTAGAACACAGCCAGGGATATTGTCAGGTCCCATAGAAGCTGTATTCTTGGCCAAGGACAGTGCTGCTTTAACCTGTGCAGCAGTAATACTGGGTGCCTGGCAATCTACTGATATTTTGATTGGTCCTTTGGTGGAGGAGGGAGGAGTAAAGTTGACACTGAATCTGTTGGCCACTATATTGGCAATATCTGTTGGCACGGTATAGGAGGTGCCATTGTGCAATAGCTCCAAGCAAATCTGGTTACTGCCGTGGAGATTCTTTACATAACTATAGAAGGCCTTGTGGTTATCTTTACTATCTGCTGCAATTCTGTTTTCATAGCTAGCTTTAAGCTGTCAAGGTAGCAAGAAAATCTTTCTATGTTGCTCAACCTATAAGTAAGGGCCTGGCATGTAAGTCCAGAGAGGTTGTCTTACTGTGGTACTTGGCGTTCATCAGACTCATCATAAAGTATAATCTCCCCTTTGGTATGTACCTGACCAGACATGCAGCAACTGGAATGTCCACAAAGGTTCCTTATAAAAAGAATACAGGGAGTAAACACAATGTCCTACCCAGATCACCTTAAAGCCATGTTTCTTTACTCAGTATCATGCAGACTTCTGAGAGGTGATCTTTGTCTGGCATGCAAGGCATCCCTGGACCCCTGTTTTGATAAACCTTTTGCATATCCACAAAACAAACAGCATCAGAACTACTAGATTAAAAGACCTAAATTTTGCTTGCGACATAAATAGGACATGTTGGAGAGAGAGAGAGAGACAGGGTTCTCAGAGAATTCCTATTCTCCTGAACAGACTCTCCATCCATGTAAAACAGAGTTTCTCCCTAACCCTATTAAGTGCAACTTGGATCAAGGGACAGGTAGTTGGAAATTTATCCCTGGTCAGGTGCCTATGTCTCTGATGAACAGAGGCAGTCAGTAAATCACCCCCTATATAAGTCAAATTTGTGGGTCACATTTGGGTTGTATGGCTTGGCTTATAAGGGCCCTAGTGGTTGTTAATTTAATATACACCTATGAGCCTATTATGTTCCAGTATGTTTTTTAGATAAAGTTCCCTAAATACTATTAAAGGAGTAAAAGTCCACACTTACCAAAGGTATTGGCCATTGTGCAATGCATTTTCACTGCCACTGACATGCCTCTTGGGCATCCTGCTGTTGATGCCCCACAGCCTCAGGGGCATGGGCATTATTTTCCCTTTTGCACTTGATTATTCAAGCTGTGGACATGGTGTATCTCAACCAAATCTACCTGCAGGAAAATGTCTTGTCACCTAACAGTCTGAAACTTGTACTAACCGTAGCAGATGACCACAGAAAAAGGTCTTAGCATACTCCTATATGAGTCCATTTCAGTGTCTTCACCAGAAAAACAGACAACTCAAAAGTGTGAGAACAAATGCAAGCAGTCTACAAAAGAAAATAAGTGGCAAGGACCAGAAAGTGCAATGCAGAAGGCTATAAGGTCAACTCTGAGGTGAAAAGCAAAACACCAAGTTTGCAAGGTGACACAACACATCCAAGCTGTGAAGACTGATATACTAATACCTAAATGTGCACCCCAGCAAGCTGGAAACTTAAAACTTAACCCAGTGGACATCTTCTTGCTGTGGTGTTATGAGATATGTACCTGCAGGATATTAGTAAGGGAGCTTCCAGAGTTTTGTTGAAAGATAATATGAAAAAAACATGTTGTATCACTATTATACATTTGAGCTAATGTAGTTTCCGGAACTAAACTAAACTGTCCAGATGTGGTGTTAGCAACTGTCTATGAAGATGGTTTATACTCTTGTTTTGTACCCATAATGCTTCTTCCTTTACATCTCATATTTCTTCCTTATATTTAAAGTGTCGTATATGACTGCCATAGTTCTCATTACTGTTTTGTTTTTGCTGGTACTACATGCTCCTCTCCACGCAAGCTGTGACCTGCTGCCTGAGTTACTGCTTTTCTAGTGCATCATTTTGCACTGAATTTCAGCTACAATGTTTCATTTGTTTAGAATGCTCACACTCATTTTATACCTACTTGAATAAAATTGCTCAAGTCAGCATATTCTCAAGTTTCCTTGCTCACAGCTTTGTAGAGTGAGGTTGATACACTCACATGTTAGTGAATTGTGGGTAGTGCAAGGTCAGTGAACTTTGGAGAAAAAGCTGTCAGTAACAGGCAATATAAAATCTATCCTGCTCTGTCTTCAATGCGCAGTGTCGCTAGAGAGACAGGGAGAAAGAATAATAAAGTAAGGATGTCATGGGGAGCGAGGGGAGAGCCTGTTCGAACTGACAAAATACTTTTTTTTTTGTTTTTTTATCACACCTTCAGTTAAATTAAAGAACTTGAGTAGCACATTCTTGTCGGATGTGTGCTAGACCATCATTTGCAAGGTATTATGACCAGTGCAGTGTGATACAAGGTAGATTGGCTGAAGAGCTCATATGCAATGGATCCATGCTGCCATGTATCAGACTGTTCCTCCAAACCTGCCAAGCCTTTTTTCATCCTTTATACATCTTCGGTTGTAGTAACCAAGCTGCATAACTCAGTGCCACCAGGACAAAGTCAAACTGTTCCTTCCAGGTGTTTTACAAGGTAAAATGAAAAGAGTAAGAAAAACAGAAACCTCGTTGCTGACCCACGCGGTTCGCCATTAGTTACCAAGTTACCATTGTATAACATGACCAGTAGTTAATGCCATAGAAAATGAGCAAACTCCATTTACTGCAACTCCTTCTGGTTGAATATCCAGCCAGTGTTTTACCCATGCTATGACCTTGAGACCTACTCCAAATCTGTCTTACTTGTTCATTAACGATTTGTTGAGTGCTGTACCAAACTACTTTGCTAAAATCAAAGTCTCAACGACGTTGCTGTTGTCAATTAATACTCTAGAGTATCCGATCATTAAAGATGTTCACCATGGCCTTCCTGTTGTGAGTCCCGTACACCTTGGATCTCATGCCCAGTGGTTGCTAAACATTTTAAAATATTTTTTTTAACGCGCATTCCATCATTTTCCATACATCTGAAGTCAGTGGTTTCCAGCATTGGTCTTGATCTTGTGAAGGCAACCCCCCTTCCATCCACCTTACTCGTGTGTCAACCTTAACTCGGCCCCTAACCCAAACCCTAAACAGTATCTGATGTTATTGTTATTTTTTCCTCAATCAATCAGTAATGGAGAGTATTTGTTTTTTTCATTTGATCAGTGAAATATTAACAATCGTTTTAGTCAATTAGAGTGAGTTTTGGCAGGCAGAAATCAATTTAAAGATTGTTGATGTTTATGCACTTTGACATTTTTATATGTAATCATAAACATATGTCTCTCTCTCTCTCTCTATATATATATATATATATATATATATATATACATACATACATCCCCCGGATTCAGCAAGCAGCCATGCAGGAATAAGTTATTCCTGCATGGCAGGGACCATTCCTGTTAAGCACGGCAGCGCGCCATGCATATTTATGAAGGCATGCTGCCGTGCTGTAAAATGGACATGGTTCCATGTACAAGCACAGGGGGTCTGTCTGAGAGCAGCTCACAATACACAGGCACGCTGCACTCCAAAACTGCCATTTGGCAATTTAAAATGAGTGAGAATGCTCGTAACACCCCCAACCAGTCAGGGTACGAAATCTGGACAAAGCCATAAGGGACAATCATCCCTACCAAGTCAAAAGTTGATAGACTAACAGATTTAGCCTAAGCACATAGCGCACACCTCCCAACCTGCCAGAGTAAGGAATGTGGACAAAAATAAGAGACAATCGTCCCACAAAGCAGAAAGTTGATGGAATAACAGGTTCAGCATTAGCATGGATATTCTGAAGGGTACAAATAAAAAAACACAACAAATAAATTTTTTTATATATGCAATAAAGTTTAAGCGTAGCTGCCCGGGTGTGCCTGTTGCTTATTTATGCTTAGCCCAGCTGAAACGGCACGATAAGTTAAAAGGCAATAGACATCCAACCCTAGCATAAGTGCAATAGTGTAGTGGTTAGAGTGTATGCCTTGCATGTAGTAATTCATGGTTCAAGTCCAGCAAAAACATTTCCATTTTGTTTGTGTAAACATTAACATTTTAAGTTTTTGCATATTTATGTAAGAAATAACTGATTTTTCTCAACCAGAGTAGTGTATTAGACCCAGATATGAGGTGTCAGTGTAATAAATTACTGAAACCTCCATATAAACAGAAGTGCCCCATACAGTATAGTCACACAAGAATAAATTAATCACAGCACATTGTGGGATGTCAGGGAAGGTAAATAAATCTATATTATGTAATGAATGACAGGTGAAAGGTGACACTAGTAAAAAAATTTTCATTAAGATATCTGTTGGTAAATGAATAAAAAATTCTTCGGTCAGTAATATCTCTATATGCTGAAAAAGTACCAACAGGACTATAGTAGTCCCCTAAATATCTTGGACTTTTACCTTTGCTTAGTCATACTGTAAAAATTCATAGCACTGTAGTTTTAGCATATAGAGGCTATATATATATCCTCTATATAGCTGTATATACTCTAACACATAATTCTAGGATATTGTTGAATTATCCAGGTATAATTAAAATTTGTAAATATATAGACTACACTTGATTATAGATGTAATAGGTAACAATATTAACCATCAAAAATTGAGATGGAATAGATTCCGACTCATTAGTAACACAAGGTTAGTAAACCTAAAGTTATCATGAATATCTTATATGTACTTGGAAATGTTAACACAAGCAATTGTTTTGTAAATAAATCAAACAAATACTTGCAGAGTTATTAATATCTTATATCCATTATTTTTAAAAAATGTGCAAGTAATAAGCAATAGAAGGAACAGCAGTTCGACACAAACCCAATAGTGTAGGTCTTTACTAGCATAATAGCGAAGTTAGAAATGTATCACAGTTAGATAGCACACAATAAGAAATTATATAGTTTTGCCAATGCCGAGGCCAAAATAGGCTAGCGATTAAGAATATTATATATATACATCAGGATTCGTAGACCTAGATATCAGTTATGTAAAATGTGAACGATAGGCCATAGAGTTCTTATGTTTACTATCCTATTATTATTGTAAGCAATAGTTAATAGATAAAACGTAATATAGGAGCAATATAATAAAAAGACTTCCTAGCATCAAACAAAAAGTACTTTAGTGCGATATCACACAATAAAAAGGTTATGGTAATTTTAGAGCTAACATTTGAATGAGGTAGCGATCGACAGGTAATTAAATATAAGAATATTAGGCTGACAGCTACGTAGGTCATTGTTGTATGATGAAATTCAAATAAATGAAATACTAGGCGCTCAGGCTCGCTTATGTAAATAATGGCATGAATAAAGATAGACAGTTTCTGCAGGTTTTTGATGTGCAGTGCAATTTAACAAATAAAATATCAACAGCCTAAAAAGTAATAGTAAGAAGCAAGTATTACGTAAGACAATTATACATGATGAGCACAAGCTGCATTAAGTTTAATCCAGCTTAGAAATGCATTAATATATATTTAAAAAATACTAATAATCTGGATGTGTTTTTATAAAGTTAATAGGTCATATCAGCTATGAGGTTAGAATGAGCTAGGGCTTGTTTATGAAAACAAATACACGAACACAAGATAGATAATGTTTATAGGTTTTAAAGTGTTGTGTAATTTAACAAATGAAATGTCGTGTCTAAATAGTAGTAGTGAGAGGCAGATATTTAGTTAGATAAGTAATATGACGAGCGCAAGTAATTTTTAAGTAGTAATTTAGCTCAGTAATGCATTTATACACATATATTTTAAGAGTAACAGTCAGGATGTGTTTTTAAAAAAGTTAATTGGTTAATCAGTTGTGATCATGTGATGAGTAAATAAGTAAATGTTAGTACTGAGAAAAACTTTTAAGGTCTGAAGAAGCGATTAGTGAAAGCGCTTACCTGTGCATGACAATAAAGACTCGCATATATTTTACTAAGAAGACTGGATTATTGTGAGCCTACTGGTTGCCTCTCTCTCTGGCTATCGTTTGTGGATTTATTTTGTTTTATTTTGAATGTTCTTTATTGGTTAATTGCATTATGAGATGAGATTAATGCATTATTTAAACTGCTACAGTTTTGTAATGAGCTGTCTGAAGGAGCACTTATTGTGTAAAAGCGCTTACCCTGTTATATTTATTTTTTATATTAAACCTGAGTTTTATACTGAGCCAGCCGTGCCTTTGGTGCCATTTTTATTCAGTCATTTAGTTTGTGGTTACTTGGTACCATTTTGTTCTGAAGGATCTTTTTTGTGTTCTTTTATTAAATCTATATTATGTAATGAATTGTGAATCAATCCCATACAGATGGTAGACCAATATAATAAAACATAAGCAATGCTAAGCATTGCACAGCTATGTTGACCAGGTGTAAGCATTGTGTACATATGAATATTAAGCAATGGATAGCACAGCTAAGTGGATTTGCCCATTGGTAAGCAATGCTGAGCCTGCCCCTTTAAGCACTGCCAACCTTAGCTAAGCAGGTTTGCCCGTAGCTTAGCTTAGCTCAGCATTTTTAAAACCATCCAATCATGGCAAAGGGCAGGAAATCAGCTATATTTAAACCCCGCAAGTGGGAATACAGCTCATAACTGGTTGTAGCTCTCTACTGTAGGCAGTATGGCAGGTGCTGGAGAGGGCATGCACTTCTGGGCACAGCGCTGGGGTACACAGGAGTCCAAGGTCATGGTAGGACTCCTGGTAAAAAAACATGACATGAGACTGCTGCAGGACCAGTACCAGGGCTCCCAATATAAAGCAGAAGCCTGGAAAAGTCTCATCCATAATCTCACCAGTGCCACTGGTGTCCCTCGGACTGGTGAGCAGGTCTGGCACCACTATGCCGACTTGAAATGGCAGAAGAGGGAGCTCTTGGAACAGTATTCATAGCAATAATTGTTTACCAAAGTCCATCCTGTGTATGTGATGGATAGGTATACATAAATGTTTTTGTATTTTTATTACAGCTGCAGCTGAGTGTAGTGTGAACCAGGGAGCCCATGCCAGAAGGTTGCAAAGGCTGCATCGCAAGGCTAGTGAGTAACAATCCTGCTTGTAGTAGTCGTACCAAATAAATATAAAGGAGTACAATGTCACCTGGAAGTATAAAAAATGTGTATGGTTTGTACTGAATAAACCAGACAATACGACAGTAATAGTCCCATATAGGTCATATTTAAATAAAAGTGTAACTGCCTGCCAGTAAAGATTCAAATCCTGGACTGGTAGTGTTTACTCTGGTATAGTATGGCCTGACATGTAGCATTCAGTAACATCTGATATCAGAATAGCACTGTTTTGTCAACCACTGTTTCTCACACTGTGCTACATAAAAATATGTCTAGGAATGTCTGTATAAGAATGTTGTAATTACAAGGTCAGATTGTGCAACCAAGAGAGACTTAGAAACCAGTGAAGGAAGATACAGCACTTTGTAAATAGCTCACTCTGATGAAACACAAATCGGGAGTGGTAGTAAACTGTATGCATAATCATACCTCTCAACTCTACAGATTTCTGCCAAATGTCCAGATTTATGTCTCATACCTTTGGCCTGTTCCTCTATTTTCCTGGCAAATAACTGGGATCATCTCAGGATTATAGTCATTAAATAATGACAAACATTTGAGTTTCAGACTTCAGATCCTTCAGAAAATGTATATTAAACAAATCATATTACTCTAGCAACTTTATAAGCATTTATAAGAGCAATATTTCAAATATGTCCCTATTCATACCCCCAGTTTGTCAAGCTTTGTACAAATTGTTTGCATTAAGAGGTTGAGAGGTATGTGCAGAATTATAACTAGAAATCTGGGAATATGTGTAGAAACAGTCAGGTAGTGTTAACAAACATTCCCCCACAGATCTTCCGGGTAAGAGAAGTAGAAAGTAGCTATAAGACGGTTGAATTATACACTGTGTACAAACATACCACTGCCCAAACTAAGGCCATAGGGTATTGTAATAATACCTGTACCTTAATGATTAGAGCAATGATCATTAAAGTTATGAGTACTACAATGATATACAAGTTGTTAATTGACATCCCCCCACCATATCTGCAACAATAATCTAAACACACAAATCACTGGGTATGTTTTACACCAAGCATACTGTTGGGACATATGTCCTATTGTTCAACAAATATTGAAATGTGTTTCTATTAATGTTACATGTTGAAATACTATCATTGGTGGCCTGTTGCTATCAATGTAACCTGCATGCCGTTGTAATGGCCACTGTGGTTCCATATATGCATGCGTTCTGTTTGCTATGCAGCTGTTCCAAATCTGTCATTTTGGGTTAATGTGAATATTTATGCATGCTGTTATAACTAATCCTGGATTCTGTTGACTATTACTAACCCACATATGTTATAAAACTGTAACACCATAGCACATTTGGGAAGGCCGGTCCATGGGTGGGGACCTCAGTCCTATTGTTTCCATTTGGGGGATCATGGGCTTCTGATTTCCAAACACCCCTCCATGTCCAAGGTGTTTACCCCCCACATGTGTCATATACAGCCCCTATATGCTGTCTTGTCTGTCGTCCTCCCCAACCTACCTCCTCAAATGTACCTACTATCCTTCCCCAACATCCCACTCTCACCTTAAAAAAAAAGGCAATCTATTCCCCCCCAAACATTTTGCCCCACACATAGCTGTCCATTTTGCACACATGTCCACTGGACACATGTAATCTGATCTAATTGGATTCACAACACATTATTGTTGCCCTCACCCTTCTCTCAGGGGATTGTGTGTCCAAATATACCTCCAAATTTAGTATATATGCACAGCTGTTGCTGTAGAAGAAATGGACAGCTATGGACCTTCCGTACACATGTCCTGCACATCCATAGCTACTTTCCCTGTTGTCTTTCCCTCTTCGTGCCCCCTTTTTTCACTACTTTCCTATCACCCCTTTTTTATTTTCTTTTAAAGAAATTAGCATGGGGGTAAGTGGGAGTAAGCAGTTTCAAGCAGTAGTATGTGGGATTAAGCCTGTCTGTGTGGCGCTAAGCAATGCCTACACAGATTAAGCACTTTTAAGGCTAACTGTCTGTAAGCATATTTAACCAGAAGTCAGCATTGCTTACCACCATGCAAACACGCCTTAATCACTCTGTATCTAGCCCTTGTTCTGCCCAGCAACAAAATAATCAGCCCTTGCAAACCTCAAACCCAGGACCCTGCACACCATATCCACAGCAAGTTACCACTAAGCCATTTGAGCTGTAGATATGTGTGATGTTTTCTCAAACATATCATGCAGCACAGTCATTCAACAGTAGGGAAAATGTATTTATATATATATATATATATATATATATATATATATATGGTTTCACTTCATAAGCACGAATTGCTGAAATATCGAATTTCAGAAATTCGTGTCCATGAAGTTGAAACTTCAAAATAACAAAACTGCATAAGTGTGAATAGGACTATGTTGAATTCATGCTTATGCATGTACGTTATGTTCTGGAAGTATTTGTCTGGTATGGTGTCTGCAGTTTAAGGTGAGTGAGTGTGCGTGAGTGTTTTTCTAACTTGTATGAGTGGGTTAGGGTAGGGAGGTGGAGGTATGATTGTGTGTGTTGGCTGTGTGTGATTATTTTTTTCTTTACTGTTTGTGCGATCACAGAGTTAGTATATATAAGTAGGGGTTGTATGGGGGTACGGGGGGGGCTTGACCCCCTGCATTTGTGTAGTGTAGGTGTGTCTGTGTGGTGCTTTGTTGTATTTAATTATTTTGTGGTTTGGGTGTTATGGTTTGTGTGTTGTGTGCTGTATTGTGTGTGTTCGATGTTTTGGTTTTGTGATTGTGAAGTGTCGGTGTTGTGATGGTTTTGGCTTTATACTATCGAAATGCTGAAATTCGATATTTCAGCATTTTGATAATATGAAGTGAAACCATATATATATATATATATATATATATATATATATATATATATATATATATATATATATGGGTCTACTTAATTTGCCCTAACTTCAAATTGACTGACACCCATTTGCCTGACCTCATTTGACTGAAATTTCATTTGACTGACACTTCATTTGACTGAAAAGTATTATTGGCAAGTAAATGGAATATGCCCCATTCCCCACTGTAGTGCGACCCTGGAGTTAGAATATATAGTTAGGGGGAGTGTGGGGGCACAGTCCTCCACAATGGGGGGTGTGGGGTGGCAAAGCTCCCACTTAATTTCATATTATATTGTTTGGTTTTGCTTTAATATTTCTTAGTAAAACAAAAGTAAGTGGGGGGCTTTGCCCCCACACCCCTCCTAACTATATATTCTAACTCCAGGGTCGCACTACAGTGGGGAAGGGGGCATATTCCATTTTCTTGCCAATAATACTTGTCAGTCAAATGAAGTGTCAGTCAAATGAAATTTCAGTCATTTGGTCTCAGGCAAATGGGAGTCAGGCAATTGGAAGTTAGGGCAAATGAATTAGACCTATATATATATATATATATATATATATATATAAATATATAAAATCTCTCTCTCTCTCTATATATATATATATATATATATATATATATATATGTATGTAGTGCATTCGGACATTGGATCCACACTCTGAACATCTCACTGCAAGACATCTGACCAAAATCACTCTAAATGGGAGTGAAGGGGTCCAAAATAGAGACCACTTGTAATTATTGCCATTATCCCTTCCTCCACAGCTGAACTGTTCGGCCTTGCAACAAAACAACCTGCCCTTGCAAGTCTTAAACCCAGGACCCTGCAACACATAGTCACAACAAATTACCACTAAGCCATCTGAGCTGTAAGATACTGGGATGATTTTGCTAACATATCATGCAGAACAGTCACTCTACCATAGGGAACGTACAATGTGGAAGCACTAAATATTCTAATAATACACACATACACACACACACACACACACACATATATATATATATATATATATATATATATATATACACACATACACACACATACATATATAAATATATAAATATTTATAGATATATATATAAAGAGAGTATATATAGAGGGTGCACAGAATATCAAACAGCCATTATTCCTACAGTTGCCACCTTTTCAAATGACCAGAGTCTGATTCTTTCCTACAAATGAGAATTATTGCATGAAACATATACCCACACACAATGCAAAGGACATGCCACCACACTCAGTTTGCATACATATAAATACTTATTTGTGTACTATTTCAGTTGTTTATGTTATTTCTAATAGCATTTAGGTGTTTGAAATACATAATAACTGATTAATAGAACTCTCAAAGAAAACATATGATACAGTAATCTGCAAAACATAACATACTTTGCTGTCTAGGCTAAAGCCTTCAAGTAGTACAACAGTAAAAAACACACTTGCCTTGAAGATAAGACTCAATCAACACTTAATTACAGATGTAGTTCAACAGCCTCCAATTACACTCTGTAGTCAACCCCCTAGGGGGGAAGTATCAATTGTCACAATGTAAATGTTTTCATTACATAACAATGCTTAACTTAAAACATCACTATCACACTGACAAACAGAACTGTGTGTAAGACAGTAAGCTCTAGCCCACCACTGTTCCCATGGTGAAACGTATGAAAATGTACAGCCAAATACCTTAATGTTTCTTAACACTGATATCCTTCACATGTTGTAACAGCCTAGATTAAAAACATTTAATATCCCTCCCCCATAAAATGTCTTACAAGGGCATATAACAGGGTTCTCTATACACTGACCTCCAGACTGTACAGGGTCACACATGTTTTGTCCAGCTGTAGCCCTGATATATATGGACCCTACCCCACAATGTTTATGGGAGTCCACAACATCACTAGAATGATAGCAGGAATGTCAGCACTAAATAATGACAGACCACCCTATCAACCTCTTACTGCATGACATCTGGACAAAGCTTGGTATATAGGTGGAGGACAGAGGCTGAAACACAGGACCATACTTGAAATATTGCTGTTATACACTGTGAAAGTTGCTGGTGTTACAGGACTGGTTGCTACATACCTTTACTCAGGAATATGAAGTCAGAAACACAAATGGATGTAGCCATGTACTGATAGCAATCAACGTAGCGAATGGCACTGATATGTCAGAGATAAGACCTGTGTGGGGAACAGACAAAACATAACAGTCAATCCTCTGGCCATCATGTGGATAGGCCCACAGTTGAGAGCTATGCAGACAGATAGCATTCCATGCAAAACTAGCATGTACACACAAACCATGTAAAACTAGCTGTATTCAATGCATATAACAGCAATACTCACACACTGTCCTAGGTCTGGAACCTTATACAAACATGTAGTTGGCCTGTGTCCACAAGTCCTGTTGTAAGAGGTATTCCTACCTGCTGTCTGTAACACTGCTGCCCCCACACATGTAGTATGACTTCCATACAGGAAAGGTAAAGGGACAATGCCCACATGATGTAATTATTTATAGTAGTGGGTTGCTATGACATTGGCTATTGGAAGAACTACACAGCTGCATGCATGCAATTAGCAAGTGGAGAACAGCAATTGGTGCAGAGGCCATCATCTGAACATGAGCATCACTGCAAAAGCCATGTTTCAACCTATTCAAACAAGCTCGATCTCAGTAGTGGAGAGAGAGAGAGAGAGAGAGAGACACACACACACACACACACACACACACATATGTTCTATCAAACATTAATTTCAACAAATGCATTAAATTTTATAAACGTTTTGTAGATGCTTTGTTTTTAACGTGGAAAGGTACAGAAATGGAATTAAATGAATTTATTAGATATGTGAACGGTACTACTCATTTTTTAAAATTTGAACAGAAATATTCTTATGAGGCTATGGAGTTTTTAGATGTGAAAATAATTAAGAAGGCTGGAGAGATATATTCTGAGATATACAGAAAACCGTGTTGGAGAAATAATATGTTGCATAGAAATAGCATGCACCCTCAACATATATAGCACAATATTGTAAAAGGACAGAATTTGAGAGTATCACGTCTGACCACAAGTATTGATAATTATAATAAGAAACAAGATATGCTGACAACTGATTTTTTATGAAGGGGATATAGTAAATACAAAGTTGAATCTGTTTATGAAGTAAATAATACAGTAAGGAAAGGTAAAGGGAAGCCATATCTACACAGGAATGGTGAGAGTGTTGGTAAAAGTAAAAATGAACTCAACGATAGACATAGAGTAACCATTCAGTATTTGAATATGAATAAAGGAATTAAAGGAATCATTGAGAAGAACTGGGGAATACTCACTACAGATGAGAGAATAGCTCAAACAGTTAGACCCAGCTTCTCATATAAGAATACGAAATCTCTTAAAAGGTTATTGTGTTATGAAAACAATAGTGATAGAAACATGTTGGAGACAAACAGACAGGGTACGCTTCCATGCAGAAGTTGTAACCATTGCACATATGTATCAGGAAGTAATGCTTTTAAACATCCAGATACGGGATATGAATACAAGTTCAATTTCTATGCTGACTGCAAGTCAAGAAATTTAATTTATATAGCTGTCAGTCAGAGTTGCTCGAGTTTCTATGTAGGAAAAACCAATAGGAGCCCCAGGGAGCAGATTAGAGAGCATTTATATGCAATTAATAGGGAAGATGAACATAATGCTCTAGCCCGACATGTATTAGAGAAAGGGATGACACACAAATTTAAATTTAATGTTATAGAGCTGATCATAGTAACAAATAGATTGGGGGACATAAAAAATTATACTGAAGAGCGTGAAAACAGATGGATAATTAGGCTACAGAGCCATAGGGGACACGGTTTGAATGAGAAAGTTACCCTAAAACCATTTTTAGCAGTGCGCCCCTATGCTCATTAGTCCATGAGCAGCCCTTATAAGAATATGTAAGTGTTTATAATATAATATAGCTATTGCTTAACAAGTTAATACAGGTTTTATAAGCCTATATTATAAAAGTGTTCATGAGTTTTTTATATATAAATTGGTTTTGTTTTTAATTTTAATATTGTTATATATATTTTAATAGCTTAAATGTTTTGCATATGTTTTATTTGTTTTATATTGTGATATTAAATATGTTTAGTTTAGGAGAAGTTTTATTGATCTATATAAAAAAGTATATATAGTATGTATGAATTATGAGTTTGTTGTTTTAAGATTTGAATGGTAGTGTGATGGATTGTTTAATTGACTGAACATTACAAAGTGGACCACAGTATATAAGGTGGTTATAGTTGTCAGTAATCTCGAAAGTCTGAAGAAGCGTTCTAATAACGTGAAAGCGCTTACTTATTGTGATACTGCAGTTTAATAAATCGTTGTTTTTTATTTCATGCTGTGGTGAGCCTAATTCAGTTTGTATATATACTAGTCTATTGAAAAAGAAACAATTTCATGGAAAATGAGCAACCATTGCCAAGTGAAGATGTGATATGACGTTAGAGTACAAACCAAGACAAATGGATGCTGTAATCATCTCAGCAGGTGTTTACACAACATATCAGTGTAAGGGTGTGCACACACATTCAACTGCTTACTGTACTGAGTATTAATTCCCATATGTTTCCACAGGAGCAGGCTATAGGACACATCCCAGGTGGGGATTGTGTTGACATGTGTTTTTATGGGGTCATGTAAATGTTTAAAAAGGTTTATATTCTTACTGACACAAACTTTATAAACATTTACATATTTTTACATAATTATTTTATATATTTAATCAGAGTGGTTTTAAACTAAAATATTCATATATGTATATAGTATAATATTCATATATTTATTATAGTGTTTAATTGTATTCTGACTATATCGCTGCATTTTTAGACATTAATTATTTAATTAATCATGTGATGCAATTTAATTAGGGATGCATCTTGGGGGGATATATTTAAAAGATGTTCCTTAGTATTGTCTTTCCTTTTGTCTGAAGAAGTACAGGTATTATCCTGTATGAAAGCACTTACTTTTATCTGCATTAAACTATCAACTTGAGTGCACCTTGGTTCAGTGCCATTTTTCTGTTTATTTTCAAGTTTGTTCTTGTTTTTCCACTGAAAGTTTATGAATTGTGCCAGACATAACTCTGACTCTACAGCAATAGTGAAGCCACTGTGTGACCTCAAAGGGCTGTGCACATGAGCTGACCTTGGAATCTGGCAGAGTTGGGGGACATTTGTAGGGCAGAGTGACCAAACAGTGGCAAGTGAAGATGGGCCATGCTAATATGCCCCTTCCAGGAATAGTGACTGCTGTAGTTCACTTAACAGGTACTTCGACAAACCATTGTGTTGAGGGTGTACACACTTATGCAAACCACATGTTGTATGCATCTCATCAGCATCTGCATGACTAACAGATTTGTTTGATACTGCATTGGATTGTACAGGTCATATGTCACATATCAGGTGTGTGTAATGTTAACAAATGCAGTATTGTGGCCCCATTGCATATCATAGAAGAGGCTGGCATGTCAACAAGGGTGTGTACACTCCTCATATCCACATTAAGCTTTGAAGGTTCTCAGTGTAACTGAATTTTATTGCACATACATGCCCTGCTGATGACGAGATCTGCAAATCAAAGGACAGGCATTAATTACTGACATCAGTCCTCATATCATCCCAGGTATGTGTCAGACAAACACATAGGGGCTGTGAGCAACAGAGCAAACATGACTGCCAGACATCTACACATTCAGCAATGCTCTGTACACTTGTGAGGTATGGTGCACAGCACACGCCAGTGTGTTGTAGAGGTGCACAGCAATACTGTGTACATGGGTGCAGTGTGTTCCAGGGAAGGGACATCACCTACTAACACAACTCATGCATCTCAGAGATGTATAATGTTGGTAACAAGGATTAAGTATGGCTGCAGTGCATGCTGTTGAGTGCCATATGTCATGCATGTTGACTGTTGGGTAATGAGAGGTCTGTGCAATATCTTTAACCCACCTCACCTGTAAGTGTGTGTGTGTGTGTGTGTGTGTGTGTGTGTGTGTGTGTGTGTGTGTGTGTGTGTGTGTGTGTGTGTGTGTGTGTGTGTGTGTAGAAGTAAACCATAATGTACAGGTCTTAATTTACAATTCTTGTCTGCCTCTCACAGGTGGTGAGGTGGGTCAGGGTCCCTCTTGCAGGCAAACTAATGTTAGTGTCTGTACAGACTCTGACAATGTTGATAGACATAGTGAGGCACAGACAGAGTTGTCAGGGGCTGAATCTGTACCATTGGTTGGCATCCCACTTTTATCCACCCCATCCCTGCACACAGTCACAATGCCTATACATACCCCATCACCAGTGGCCATAGATGAGGGACAGTTGATGGGTGGTGGCATGAGACAGGAAAGTGTGGTGACTATGGCAAGTGTGTCTGTACACAGCAGCCATAGTCGAATGACCGGCAAGGTACCACACAGGCAGATGTACAGGGGTGCTCATAGGAGGGCTCCTGGCCATTATGCCTCTGGAAGACGTGCCACAGCAGGTGTCACCAGAAACATGTTTCAGACCATCATGGAGGCACAGGCACATATGGAACATTACACCAGAGATAGTCTGAGGCTCCAGAGGGCTACTCTTCCTGCTGTATGTGACAACATCCATGATCTTGCAGGTGCCCATCGTTATTTTGCAGAGGTCATGGCTAGATGGTTGGGTGAGCTGGTGGGAATCCTCGACTGTGTGGTGTCTGTGGTAGAGAGTAGGGTGTCTGCCATGTGGATGTAGGTCAGTGACACCAACAGGTGGATGTCTACATGGATGTGAAACAACTCACAGCCACTCCTGTAGTGGCAGTGCCAGCACCAGCACTGCAGGGAGGTGCTGTCCACACCACAATGCAGTAGGCCACATGCATGTGGTCTTGGCTGGTCCCAAGAGGGATGCGCATCCAGCGGACATGTGTCATCATCAGGGGAGAGAACCATATCTGGGCTTCTGCCTGGTAGTGTCCGTGGAACCCCTGGCAGACACAGTTCTTGTGTCCATGGCCAGACATAGTGAACTGTGCACCCTGCCATGTACAGTCTGCAGCTGTCCAACAAACTCCTGTATACAGCAACCACATGGCAGAAATGTATGCATACACACACACACACACACACACACACACACACACACACACACACACACACACACACACACACACACACATCACCAACACAGCTAGGACACCTCCATACCTACACACACCATATCTGCACAGCCCATTTAATAAATAACCCCCTAACCCACACACATGATGTCAACCAAATGGCTCAGTCCAGGCCTCTGACAAACCCACAACACACCCTGTGCATATGATGATACCTGTGCCACATCCCTGTCATCCATACCATAGATGCAGGGACATGCTAATATGGTTCTGATGCACAGGGTGAATGTACTAAGGTTTAGCAATGTAATGCTGTTTAAAGTGTTTTCAGCTGGAATGATTAATGCTTACATATCAGGGTGTGTAGCTGTCCAGCCATTATGCATTATAGCTGTTATTAATACTGACTGATTGTGGTCTCCATAATGTATTCTGTTTGTGTTCTAGGTGTCTGTGTCAGCAGGATGCTGGCCTGCTGTTGTTTCCTACAAGGAGTATGGCACTGTGGTGACACATTGAATGTGTCATATCCCGGATACAGCTGAACACAAGTAACAGGTCTGTATAACAGTTACTGCATGTGCCACATGGCTGATAGGTCTGAGGGGTGTATACAGGTCAGTGCATGGTGGCTGATGTAAGCAGCCCTTCTACAGGGGACAATGGTAAGTGTACTGGGTGGCACACACCAAATATTTGTGAATAACACACACACAGGCTTTGGTGTTGATGCAATACACAGAGAATACTGTTCATATGGATGTACTTCATTTTGCAGTGAACTCATTTTGGCCTATGTAATTTCACCAAGACCAAATTACCAAAACATCACATCAATAAATAATCAGTCTGCCAGTTTAATGTCATTGACAATGGTACTGGCAGGGTATATGTCCTCTTCCCCAGTGTACTGCAATCCTGGAGTTGGTAAACATAGGTGTGCTGGTGTGGGTGGCACAACCCCCCACTTTGGAAGGTGTGGGGTGGTGTAGAAACACACATAGTGTGATTAACAGCTACTTAACCTGTTAGCATAAACTGTACAGTATAACAGCACACTAAGCAGGGGGATACACACAACAATAACCTCAATGTGGGTGGCTGGGCCCACAACAACCACACCCATGTATATATACCAACTCCAGTATCGCTGTACAGCTGTACAGTGGGGAAGAGGGCATTTACACATCCGCTACTAGTCTTGATGGAATGTATTTCCACAAGATGATTGCTTTGAAATGTTACCTTTTGCCAGTTAGTTCTCGGACAAATGATCTCCTGGGACATATATTTTCTGCAAACTGAAGTAGATCCCTTCACATACACACACTTACTTGGCAACACTGAGAGTAAAATCCCTACCTAGGTACTTATTGCTACTAAAGTGTTTGGCCTTAATTGCACACACCACAGAGCTTTTAGGGTGAGGTGTGTCCTGAGTTTCCTGTTAAGTGAAGAACATCACCAGGCCTTGTACAGTATGGTAATGGGGGATGTACTGGGTGTTAATGAACAATACATAGTATGACATACTGTCATATACACATTGACAGACACATACAGTCATAGACACATTTGACAGACCTGGGTTTAGCAGTGCTGACTACCTTGTCAGTGAGTCCATTCTGTTACAGAGGTTTTGCACACAGCACAGCACATGCATCACTGGACTGGATCATGTAATCAGTTACTTATATGGTTGATGGTGACAGCGATCCTCATACAGTGGACCTTGGGACATGTACAGGGGGGTACCATGGTGTATAGACAGCATACCCAGCACCCACACCCCACATTGGATATTGTACTCACTGAAACCCATGATAATGCTCTGACATAACCACAATCACACATTGACCAGGACTGCAATACAAACCCTTATCTAATCAGTGCTACTACAGGGATATATATTTATTGCACATGCCACAGGGATAGTAGGGTGAGGGTTTGTCATGGCTCTCCTAATGTCAGCAACATCACCATCCCTTATAATGTATGGCAAGGTTTATTGTATTTGGAAAATGTGGCCTCAGAATGCTGTCTCCTACAAATATGCACACTCACACACAATTGCACACACATACACACACTTGCCAGGACTCAGAGGGTAACCCATACCTATCTACCCATTTGTACAACAGTGTTATGCTGGTACTGCAAGATCCATGTAGCCCATAGGGTGAAGAGTGTAACAAGGTACATTTAATGTCAATTACAGCAGCAGCCATTTATAAGTATATCAATGGGGGGTATAGTGGGTGAGAGGGCCCTCAGAGTATTTTCAACTACAAGTTTACAAACACACAGACACTGTTATTCTCAGTAATGTACACTGACACATTTATCAGTACTGAGGTCCATAGGTGCAGGTGTTCCTAGGTGTGTACCAGGCTAATGTCCATGGAGAAATGAGAAAAATAGGGCATGTGGGTATCATGCCACCTGACATTTGTCAGCAGGTCATCTATCTACCGATGCCACTTGAGTGATCCCCAGGGTGACAGTTAAATTCAACATGCAATAATCTGGTTTTCTCTTGCAGAGGGCTGGTGAGGTGCTCCAATTGACATGTATGCAGCATAAATTACATAACATGGCCAGTGTCTGGGTTAGAGACCTGTACCCAAGCATGTTCTGTTGACTGTGATAGTCTGGTTGAGGTATCCATGGCATGTGGTGCATACAGGGTGGGGTTTCCTAGCTGTGGCATTCATAACACAGCTGGGCAGACATGTCAGTATCAGTCAATCAGAGATTGCCTGTAAGCAGCAAAGATGGATACCTGACACCTGCACATGTGTACAGAGGACAGACAGAAATTAGCTAGCCAACAGGTTATGCATTAGGATAAATGTTTTGACAAGTACACATCTGACACTGATAGGCATGCCATTACTACATGACAGCAGCCCTCAGTGACATGTCCTAAACACATAGTAGTCTACAGTTAATATCAACATATCAGATCAATATCCAATAGGAGATACTTAATAACACACAGCTCACACACCAAGAACATGACAGTCAGTAGTACTCAGAGTCCAGCTTTGCATGCAGGGGTGCATGGTTCCAGTACTACAATCTGTAATCTACTCTTACTTGGAAAATCACTGTTAAAAGTAATAACGTAATGATACAATACATGCAAGTCTGACTACATATAACCTGGGGTACTACCCATGCATGAAACACATACAAAGAGAAAAGATTGTGGTACTAGCCATGTATACTCAGGTGTCCCATACAGTATACTCACATCCCTTGCTACTGAAATCATAGCACATAGAGGCATGCTATGTACATGGAATTAAATAAACTTATTAAAGATGTCATTACCCTGGTATTTTATCAGACTGGAATGTGATCACTGGCTACCAGGGCTGAGCTATGCTTAGCAGGTGTAAGCATTACTTAAATGTAAATGCTAAACAGATTTGCACACTGGTAAGCAAAGCCTACACAGTATAAGTGCCTTTTCATTTAACCATATGTTAATACCACTTACTGTCGCACAAACCCACTCAAACCCACTTAAAGCTGCTCAAAACTGCCTTAACCACTCTGTATCCAACAGTCCTTGTTCTGCCTAGCAACAAAATAAACAGACATTGCTTGGAGGCTTGAACCCAGGACCCTGTAGACTATAGTTACAGCACTTAACCACTAAGCCATCTGAGTTGTACAAAGGTCAGCTGCTTGTTCAAATATATCATTCAGTATATGTACTGAATAGTAGTAAACAACTGCTTTGACTACTACAATTGTTGAATTAGATATGTATTTATATCTAAATATACACATATCAGATAGATATGGTGGGATACATCTGAGAAGGAATTTACAACACTCATGTTTACACATGAGGATATGGATATATATATATATATATATATATATATATATATATATATATATACACACACACACACATATGTAGATATATGTATACATGTACATACACTTGTATATATATATATATATATATATATATATATATGTGTGTATGTGTGTGTGTGTGTGTGTGTGTGTGTGTGTGTGTGTATGTATATATAACATATGCCCATAACATGTAGTGGAGTCATACCTCAGCACCATAACTCACAACCTCTTAGTGCAAGGGAGTATTGCAGTATTGCAGTTATAAATGTAGAATGTTGCTACAGTAACAGGGGTTGTGTCAACAGACATGTTGTGTAGGAAGGCTCTTCTGAAACTGACATGTACACCGTCAGTTACTGACAGACATAAAATCATCATAGTGAAGTACCACACAAATCACAGTAATGAGCCTGTGGAATACAGCAAAAATATGACCAATAAACGTGGACAGTCTGAAACAATATGGTCAGTCCAGAGGTATACACAGAACTCCTTAGTGCAAGACATGTGGACCAAGCCTGACAAAGGGGATGTTTACAGCCATGAAAATGGGGATATAACACTAATACTGGAGTAGATAAGCTCACAAAGTTGATGCATTCACATCCTCCTGTCTGTCCTAACACATATTAACTGGAGGAGCAGAGGTCACAAGCTCACATACTTCCCACTAGTTAGTGACATACATCTTCACAGCATCCCACTGCTTTTTCAGAAATACACAACACGTATGGTGACCAGGCAACAGTACATCTAACAAATATATGGACATAACATCACACTAGGTAAATACACTGAGCTGCTAGGCATGTCACCAAGCACTGTGTAAACTACAGGCAGACTGCCACAACACTAACCCAAGTTTCCTATGGGGGAATATACATGTAATTGCAAATATAGCAGGCACTACAGCCATGTAACAGCACAGAGTAACAGACACCAGTGTGAAAGTGCATACCCACAAACAATCTCAACACAGTCACAGTCACATTATGGTAAGCCTAATTAATAGTACAGTATATGGACTGCGTGAACAAAACCATCCTCATATTTGCCACTCACACACTAACCCTACATATACTGCCCCAATTCACAGTGTAGTCTGATGCCTGACTCTGGTAAGGGACATGTCTCAGTCTGGCCCTACAAACATATATGCTGATAGGTTACTAGAAACTGGAGCAGCATGCAAAGTCAGATAGAACAGGACCAAGAACACTGACATCTACCACAGTCTGTACACAGGCCAAGTAACATATTCACAATACTTCTTACTGCATGACATATGGAGAAAAGGTGACAGACTTGGGGGACAGAGGCACAAACACAGGGCCAACATTGACATATTGCTGTGATAAACTGAGAAAATTGCTGGTGTAACAGGGTTTGTTGTGACATATCTCTTCTGAGGGATATGAAGTCAGTAACACACATGGATGCCACCATGTACTGACTGCAATCATCAGAGTATGCTGCTGCATTTCTAAAGATAAAAAATGTGTGAGTAACACGCCACATCTAAGACCCCAAACTCTGGCTAGTCTGCAGATAGCCCTGCAAGTGAAAGTTTCCTCAACCACATAACACTGTCATGCCAGATGTTAAATCATGCAGAACAGCCATATCCACACAAACCCTGTTAAACCAACTTTACTTCAAATGTAGAACAGCAATACTTACAATCTGTCCTCATGTCTGGAACATCCTCCTCCTGTTTGTTGGCCTGTCTCCACAGTCTTTGTTGTAAGAGGTATTTCCAACTACCCTCTGTGATGCTGTTTGTCAGACACCCACATGAAGTCCTGCTCACAGTGAAGGAAAAGGGCCAACACCCACATGAAGTGCTTATTTATAGGAGTGTGTTTCCATGCAATTGGCTGTAGGAATGATACCACAGCTGTTCTACATGCAATTAGCAAGTGGGGGGGGGGACTCTAATTCATGCACAGGCCATCAGCTGATCATGAGCATTACCTACAAAAGTGAAGCTGCTGCCTATGCAAAACAGATGTATTTTTCTACATCTACCAGAGAGGGAGAGAGAAAGAGAGACAGAGAGAAAGTAAGAAAGGAAGAGAGAAAGAGCCAAGCGTATTTGTGTATGATCGGTTGGTGGAGAGTGGTATAGGGGTATTATAACGGTTGCCTATATTGTTTACTAATCCATACTGTCACATAGTAATTGCACATGGCTGTCCACATTTATGGCTGAGGATCGCCTGCAACAACTTCAACAGTGTTTGAAAACTGTTGGCCTTGTAATGTGGACATTGGGACATATAGTTTCTCAATATAATGATGTAGCAAAACCCACACTGCAATGGATCCTGTCATTACACAATCACCCCAACACCCACAAACACTTACCAGTATTGAGTTTCAAACCCCTACCAGGCTATGTATTGCTATTACAGTGTTATGCAGTTATCACTCTCTCCACGGAGCTTACATGTTGGACAGCTGTCCAAAGGTATCTTTGAAGGTGAGTGACATCAGCAGCAGTGCTAAAGGAGGGGTAAGAGAAGTTTAGGAAGTGTGAATGTCCACAAAATCAGGAATCAGTAAAGACAAACATAATCAGCAGGCATGCTAAAGTAGGGCAATATGATATGTAGTGAGTGTGAATGACCTCAAAATCATTCATCTACACACACACACACACACACACACACACACACACACACACACACACACACACACACACACACACACACACTTGCCAGTACTGAGATCCATAGATTCATTGCTTCACAGGTGTGTAGTAGGTGAATGGGTCTGAAGGCTCTACAAGGCTAGGCCAAGGGAATATCTTGGCATCAGGCCACATGACAATAGTCCCCAGTGTGGCTCAGGGGTGTAGTCGCTGCAGTGATCCCCAGGGGTGGGTATTGTATTCACCATCCACTCATCTGGGTTACTATTGCGGGTGGCCAATGATGTGCACTGCTTCCCATGTATGTGATCTATATTCCATAACATGGACAGTGTCTGGGTTGTGCACTTGTCCCACATGCATGTTCTTTGACCTGTAGAAGTATACTTGAGGTCTCTGGGGCATGTTGTGTGGACAGATTGTTATCTTCTGATGTAGCATTTCTGACCTCATTTGGTGAGACCTGACTGTAACTGAGGTCGTGCTTGCACCTACATTGACAGCATGAAATGGGTATTCAGTGGTGTTAGTGGTGTCTGTCCATACAGGGCATGTGTATCAGGCATGGTATTCCCTTTGTGGGGTATGTTTTCAGACTCTAAAGTTGTTGCAGGCATCCAGTGGGGAACATGGCAAAAGGGCCACTGTACAGATTTATTTGGCTACTGTGGGGATGGAACAGGGTGCCATGTCCTTTTATTTGCTGGATTACACACACTCAGTCAGGAGATGTAACACATCAAAGTACTTTCTGATGTCAGTGGCACTGTTGTGCTCAACAGGCATGTAGTCCACTGCAATCACACCGTGGTTACTATCTGTGAGGCAATATGCAGGGAACTACCAATATAGTGGTTGTTGCCTAGCCAAGTGTATTTGTGTATGATTCATGGGTGGAGAGTGTTCTCTGAGTAATAGAAGGGTTGCCTATATTGTTCACCAATCCATACTGTTACATGTAGGGCTGTGGATTGTCTACACCAACTTCTCTGGTGTTTGACATCTGTTGGCCTTGTAATGTGGACATTGTAACATATACTAGGTCCTCAACATAATAATTTAGGAAAATATTTCCCACAATGGATCCTGTTATTACACAATCACACCAATGCCCACATAGGATACTGATGACAGACACACACTTGCCAGTACTGAGATTCAACCCCCTACCTAGCTATGTATTGCTACTACAGTGTACTGAATTTATTGTGCATGCTACGGAGCTTATAGGATGGATATTGTCCCAAGGTACTTCTAAGGTGAGGAACATCACCAGCCCTTGTAAATACTGGCATCGGGTGATGTAGTGGGTGAGAGATCCCAAAATAATTTTACCCTACACACACATTTACATTTGCCAGGGGTGTGGTTCAGGCCTCTAACAATCTTTTCTGACCATTATGTTACGCATTTACCACATGCACCACTGATCTTACATGGTCTGGATTGGCAACAGGTACTTCTAAGGTGCATGATATCTGCAGGACTGCTAAAGTCAGGCACTGAGATGTGTACTGGGTGTAAATGGGGCCAAAATCTTTGAGGTACAGACATACATATGTACACACACAAACACTTGCCACGGATGAGATTCAAACCCATACCTATGTAGTCACTGCTACTATATTATTTCACATTTACTGCACGTACCATGGAGCTTACATGAGAGCTGTGCCAAGGTATCTTTGAAGGTGACTAACATCAGCAGCAGTGCTAAAGGAGGGTAATGGGAGAGTAGTAAGTGTGAATGTCTATAAAAGCAGGTATCATCAAAAACACAGACACTCTCTCACACAAACACACATAGTTTCACAGTTGCCATGTCTGGGATTAGAACACCTACCTAATTAGTATACAACACTATAGTATTATGCAGTTACCGCAAGTGCTATGGAGCTTAGATTTTGGAAAGCTGTCCAAAGGGGAGAGTAGTAAGTGTGAATGTCCATAAAATCAGGTATCATCAAAGACACACATAGACTCTCTTACACAAACACACACAATTTCAGAGTTGCCATGTCTGGAATTAGAACTCCTACCTAATTAGTATGCTACACTATAGCCTTACACAATTACCGCAAGTGCCACAGAGCTTACAGGGCTGACATTTGGCCAAAGGGTTATTTCAAGGTGACTGACATCAGCAGGAGTGCTAACATGGGCAATGGGAAGTACAGTGTGTGTGAATGGGCCATAAATCATTCCTCTGGAAACACACACACACACACACACACACACACACACACACACACACACACACACACACACACACACACACACACAGACACACACACACACTCAGTCACACACAACTTTACATTTGACAGGACTGGGTGTACAAATGCTAGATGAATACTGATTTGTACTATCATGTTACACAGTTATCACAAGCACTACAAACACTATAGGGCTGAGGGCTACCAAAAGGAATGTCTAAAGTGATTGACATCAGCACATCATTTGATATCGGCCAATTGGATATGTGGTGGGTGGGACAGTCCTCATAATGGAATTCTCTCTGCCACTGTCTGTCTCTCTCTTCCCCACATCTCTGTGTGTGTATGTATGTTTGGCATATTATAGTGTGTTGGCCTTGGATATGTGTGAGTATTCCTATCCAATGTGTGTGCAAAGCATGAATTGTGTATAATTTGGTGTGTGTGCACAGACATCTGCGACTAACAGATATGTATAGTCCACTGTGTTGTCAGACATGGTCTTCATTTCTCTAAGTGTAGGAGCATGCCCAGTATGACCTTCTGTACTGAGTGTGTGAATCCATTCCAGGTAGGTTTGTACTCCAGTCCAGGGTTTGGTGTTCTACACCTACAGCTAACAAACTGTTTCTGCAGGATATCTGTTGATAGGTTGACAATATGGAGTCACAATGGGCGACAGATAGTGGGATACTGCAACTTTTGCTGTCTGTGCTGCTTGTGTTACATGGTTGGTGTTAGCAGAGATATTCAGTCATCTGTACTGTTTTACACTGTGATGTATTATGTCATCAACTTCTGACAGATATACTTATTTGCTCACAGTTATTTCCTTGGAAATACAAGATGAATGAAGCTGTGTCCAGTTTTGTGGTCTGCAGCCTACATATTCTTGCACACTCACGCCATTCTAGAGGGGTAGCTGCAGACACTTGCTGATGGGTTTGTGTAAATGGTCCAACACCTTGGTACTTTGGTGGCTGAGGATCCCCTGCTTGTACATATATCGACGTAACAGAATGGCCATATCCTGCTGTGACCATACCTCTCAGCTGTACAGATTCACCCAGGTTACCCAGAGGCAGGGCTCATATATCTGGTCAGTTCCCCTTCACATTGTGGTTTACAAGCAAGTTTGTAGTCACCCATTACTGGGTTTGCAGGCAGGGGTAGTATGGGCACACATCAGATTTTCAGACTTCACACACTCCATGACATCCATGCTTCTACACCCCTCACCCACTCTGTTATTCTATCCTCTTCCTAACATTATGCAAGCAATATCTGAGAAGTATCCCTATAGCTGGCCCTTAATCCCAGCTGTATTTAGGGGTTGGTCCACAGTTCATGAAGTAGGACATGGTGGTCATGCTACTGGGATTTGTCAACATGGCCTTGTATTTATGTTCTGTTGACTGTGTTATATTGTTAGTTGGGACCCCATGAGATACCATACATTGGCACTACGGGTGAGGCACAGGCCTTTGACAGAGGACTGTAGGTCATTTGGTAGTGATGCAGGCTATCTGTAGCAGGCCAGTACATTCTGTCACTCCTACATTCCCAGGCTGCAAGCCAGTGGATTCCCCTGGGGTGACAAGGTAAGTGTGCAAGGTGTTAATGGCAATAGTTCCTGTCCATATTAATCCATTGGTCTGGATAATGGCAGGGTGCTGTTTACAGCTAGGACACACCTGCATGGGGCACCTCTTCAGCATGCTGCATTCTGTGGGTATTCCCATACAAAAGTGGGGGTCATACCGTACTCATTCCCAACAGCAAGGATATGACCGGTGATAAACTTGTGGCTGATGGTGGGGTGAGCTGAGGGCATGCGTGATATGGAAGCTAATTGCAGCTGACTCACAGATATACATGGGACATTCCCCTTATGCTACCTTGCGTGGGGACATAGGCAGTCTCTCATTACTTCATAACTGTGCCTTTTGTGGTCTGCCAGTGATTAGTCAGACTACATCAGTATTCCATACTACACAGACAACTAATGTGCTTCTGACCTGTATGTACAGTTCTAAAGCTGTGTGCAGTTGACAGTTGCATTTTATGTACTCTGTCTGGGGTACTTCCACCTATGTACTGTGTGTATGTATGGGCCCACATTCATGGCATGTTCATCTTTTAGACAGTGACAGATATTGACATCTGGACAATAAGTATGGATGACTGCTGACATGGGTATTGCTGAGAAGTATTGTGGTTGGCACTGCAGTTGTCAGAACATGGCCCTGTCATCCACAGTACTGCCCATAGGCCACGGAGACACAGCCCTCCATGCCTACATGCTGACCACTTCCATACAATATTGAACACATGACCATCTAACACATGGACCCCTGCATATTGTACACATGCAACAATCTATCCTGTAGATTGGGCCAGCTCAGGTAATCTGAGCTCCACTGTTATGACACCTCACACTTACATGTTACTGCATTTCTACATGGGATTTTGGGGGGGGGCACACCTGATGACTCTAAACAATTGCTATGCCTGTACTGGTATTTTAGGTACTCTGTTGGCTTCCATTTCATTTTGTATTCTGACCTATCATGCAGACTGGGGGCATATCAGTAGAGTATAGATCTTAGGTTTTATTGGCCTACATTTCAGTTTCAGACTTCTTACCCTTCCAAACTAACATACAACTGACAGAAATGTTGTAGTCTGTCTGTGTAGGTCTGGAGGGGGGCTGTTAACCATTGCCATCAATTGGAGGCTTTAGCCCAGCCTTTCTTTATGGTCATCTATGGGTTTACCTTTGAATTGTTGACCCGCCGTGTGGCCGACGTGCATAACGCCGAAAGTACTGCTGCAAAAAATGACAATGCTGATTCACCATGTGTTTGAATGGCAAATAAGCGAATGCATTTGTGCCATTCAAACACATGGATCAAATGTCAGAAATGGCTTTCCAGCAAACCATTTTCAACATTTGATCCTTCGAGTTCTCCATATATTGGTAATACGGGTTGCACAACAGGACAATTGAACATACCATGTGCGACAAAATGAAGGTAAACCTCATCTACACCTGTCCTGCTGGCTGAGGCTGGTGGTGGGTATGTGTGCCTCACTGACATGCATGTGTGTGTGTGTCCTATGGACAAACATTTGGGCCACCACATGTACTGCAGTGGGATTTGTCACCTTGTCTAGTTCTGCCTAGTATGTTGACACCAGTATCTGTTATGGATTTCATGCTGCCCATATAGGTGTCCACTATCTGCTGCAATCCCATTCAGCCACCCGATTCCCTTGCATGCTCACGTCCATACCATAGATACAACTATCATAACATACTACTCCATTCAGCAATTGATAGGAAGAGTGACTTACCTTGTGACTGTGCCAGTATTGAGGATGGTGCTGGAGGGCTGACTATGTCAGATGCACATAGTACACTCCCTATACATGGTAAAGCACAGGTAGTGTCATGTTTGGCATCTCTTTTACTGTATGTGCGAGTCAGACTGAGATGTCATTCTTTGGGTCCCTACCATGTCAGTGTATGTGCTATGCATTGCCTCTTTACCAAGACTTGGGCATACTGGGCATGCCTCCTTCTGCCTAAATGGGCAGGCTCAGGTTGTTCCTCCTCTGAGTCCCTCTGTGCCTGTGATGGCCTTGGCAATGGTGGGGGGCTGTGTGGCCTTGCCCTGTGCTGTTCCTGCTGCAGCTGTTTCTGCAGGATCATATTGTGTAGGATGGCACATACTATGAACATTTGTGTACATGTAGTCAGAGAGTACTGTAAGGCTCAACCGGATATGTCCAGGCAACAGAACCATGACTTGAGCATCCCAAACACATGGTCTATTATGATTTTGGTTTGTGCGTGTGCCTCATTATGGAGTTCTTTTTCAGGTGTGTATGCATTTCTGATGGGTGCCATCAGTCATGTCTCTAGTGCATAGCCAGCATCCCCCACTAGGTGGCTGTATGGGATGTCCCTACTCGCAAATGACTGGTACAGCTGTGTCATATGCCAGATGTGAGAGTTGTGATAGCTTCCAGGGCTGCCAGCACACACATTCAATGTAATGTCCTGGGCATTGCACACAACCTGGCAGTTGATGGAGGGGAAGCCATTGCAGTTTATGTAGATCCTACCCCGCTCACCGGGTGGTGCTTTGATGTGTATGTGTGTACAGTCTATAGCACCCACTATCTCAGGGTATTCTGCTGTTTGGTGGAAGAGATGCATATTGTTGGTCAATGCCTCATGGGTGTTGAGGAAATGTATGTGCTCACCAGCATGTGTTGACATGGCATCCAGGAACTGGTGGAGTACCCTGGATGCTGATGCCTGTGACATCCCCATGATATCCCCAGTTGCCCTTTGGAAGGTATGTGTGGCTAGTATTCTTAAGCCTACACATACCTTGGTATCCACTGGGATGGGTTCCCCTCTGTTGGTTGTGTGTGTGAGGTGTGGGCGGCACAGCTCAACAATTTGCTGTAGAATGTCCCTGTCCACCCTATAGCACTCCACTATCTCCAGCTCATGTAGCCCCTGGTAGGTTACCCTGGGTCTGTGCACTCTTCTTCTCCTCACTGTGGGTTGGTAATCCGCATTCACATCCTCACCACCCACAGTCTCTTGCACATATTGATGTATGAGAGTGACAGCAGCCCCTAACATTTTGTTAGTTTTGTCAGGTAACATTTCCCCATCTGTGTACACCAGTGGTGTAGAGTTTGTGGGGAAAAAACAGACTGGAAGGTGTCTGCATAGTTTATAGTAGTGTGCTAGGCTGTTCTATGTGTATTTGGTTGATTCTGATACATTTCACCTGCCAGCTATGGTAGTTCTCCTTGATTGCCTTCCTACTGCTGTTTCTCCTTCCCATTGCCTTCCTGTTTAAGCCCTGAGGCACAGTGTGCATACCCAGTGCTTAGATGTGAACAGAGCTGCTATTTCCTGTGTTTTTTTTTTGTTTAAAAGCCAATGGGCAGCGAGCGCACCCGTTTAGGCAATGTAATCACTGCTAGGCAGCCTCAGACACACCCCCTTTCTTAGCTGTGCTTCAGAGCTCCAATAAGCTTACAGCATGCATGATACTCCCCCTATCAGGTCATCTACCTCTTATACAATGGTGTTGCTGCACCTACATGGTTGGGTGCAAGCTAACACTGAGAGGAAATCTGTGATTTAGTATCAATCCCCTCATTTGCATAAAACAGAATGCTAATTCATAGTTACCACACTCACACTGAGTCTTCCCCCTTAGCAACCACTATTCCCTGGTGTTGTTGTCTTATGCATGCCATTGACTATTATGGCAAAATGCTGATTTGGGTTTAAAAGCTTATTTCCAACTTTTTCTTATTTTCCGGCTGATCCCATTTGCGCACTGCTGCCCTATGCTTAAACAGCCTAAATCGGCCAAAAAAAAAAAAAGTTTTTTTTTTTATAATTTTGCAACTATTTTTCATGCCAATGTCCATATATTTGGCCATTGGCATGCCTACTACATTGAATACATGCTTTTTTTCGAGCTGTCATGCTTAGTAACCGAATACATTTCTGCAGGTTACACTATTCCTGCACAGATGCCTGCCTGTTTCCTGGATGGCTAATTCACCTCATTTGCATGGTTTTCACCAGAAAATGAGGTAATTAGCATATAGCAGTGGTATCTATGCAGGAATAGTGTAGGAGTGCTCGTGCACATCCCGGGAGCTCGTTCCTGGATTGCTCGTCGGCCACATTGCGTGCAGCAGCTCTTGCACTATTCCTGCACTCCATGCAGAGCTTGCTGAATCCGGGGGTATATCTATCTATCTATATAGATATATATATATATATATATATATATATATATATATATATATATATATATATATATATATATATGTGCGTGTGTGTGTTTGTGTACATATATGCATACAGGTATGGAGTATATGGCTATAAAAAGTATTGTGAATATACTTAATGGGAAACAAATGTTAGGTGAAAATGGATCACAGACTGTTGAAAAGTTTATTTAAAAATTCCTTGTACAAGGCACTGCTAATACTGTAAGCAATGCTTTTGACATTGCAGAAGAATTACTCTTGAGAAGTATAAAGCATAAAAAGAAATCTACAGAGCAGATAGATCCAAAAGAAGACTTGCTTGTCTCGAGCTGGAAATAAAAGGGATGATTCCATGTTTGCATATGCTATGAGATAGTTTCTGCAGCTTACTGAAAATAATATGGAAATGAGAATGCTTCAGAATATACCAAAGGAAGGTTTGCTACATCAGACATCTGCTATGAGAAAAGGAATCCGACCATACATTTGCCAACAGAAGAAATGAGCTACACAGAAGGCTTGATTCTTAAAAACAGATAAAGTAGAAGTGCTTCTTCGGTTATGGGGTCAGTCAGAGCCAGTGGTTCAACCGGTAGCATATTCACTTTTGGGACAGGAATATCCGGAGGTTGTGAGTTCCCCTGCCACACCAGGTACTTGGATAAACTTTGTAATATTGCTACTGCACTGCTGCATTAAGGGGGTGCTGTTTTCCTCAGTGTGCTGCTCTCCAGATGAGACTTTAAAATGCAGCCCAATCTGCTTGAGTTGGTGGTAGCTCAGGTGGATGTAAAAGATCCAACAGCATTTATCAAAGAAAGAATACAGGCAGTTCCCCACTGCCTGGCCCAAACGTCACCTAGACATTATGAGTACTACCTTATGTTTCTCCCCAAAAACAGGACACTGACCTAGTGAGGCTAATCTGGTCAAAAAAGTGTAAATAAATGAAAAAAACTTGCGTTGCAATTAAACGTATGAAGAAAAAGCTTATGATGTGTTATACTGGTCAGCAATGTCCGTGCAAACAGACATCTCAGGTCATTTTGAGGACATACAGTGTATAATGTATATCATAGTAATAATCCAAGTGAAAGAATTATTCAGTTCCAGGAAGACAATGTAGTAAGGCAGCATTAGACTTATTCAGTTTTATAACTGTGTGTACTTTATAGGTTCAGATTATTAGTTTAATTGTAAGGTTAACAGACACAATAAGTGCTGATGTGATAGCTCACTTAAAGCTGCAGATGTGGGATTCCTGATGTCGTAATGTTTCCTGAAGTCATAATGTCAGATAATGTTCCTGATGTCATAATGTCAGATAATGACAGATTCTCTGAGGTGTAGGAATTTTAGCATGTGACCTCTGGTGTGAAGTATCCACAGCAAGATGGTCAGAATCAGAGGACAACTCAACATGTTAAAAAAAAACATCTCTTAAAGAAAACTCAGATCACTGTTCAGATGTATGTCTAGCTTTGTGCCAACAGACAGCACACAGATAAAAGACAGGATTATGGAATATAATGACTGATTGTGGCTGTGAACAAGGTAAAAAGACTTGGGACTGATATGAGAAAGTGGGGAGAACTGGCTCAAGCTCCATCTTAACCCAGAAGGGAGAGCTGCGTTTAATGCAAGGCTGGAAATGTGCATCCTACTAATGAACCTTTAAGTGGAAGCAGAAGTGGGTAAGTGTTTAGGCAGTAGACAGAATAGAAAAAGAGATGCAGAACATTGAGGAAAATGAGGGTGACTTGGGGGGCCTGGCTGAGTAATCTGACTCTGAAATGCAAGAAAGGTGAGTAAAAAAAGTGTTGGAAATGGAAATGTGGGAGGGGGAAAGTGGACACTGCTGGTATGAGGTGAAATAAGGGCTGGTGAAGGGGGGGGATCATGGAGGAGTTGCCTGGGTATAATTGATCAAGGAACGACAGCAAAGGGATATATGTAGATGTGAGGCCAGAGAGAATGAGGAGGAACATCAAACCAGGAAACGGGCAAGGGTGTGGTGAAGTTTAATGCCCTGGTAGTGAAGGCAGAGGAAGGGGATTGATACAGTGTGTCACCACGCTCCACCCATACATAACAAGGGAAGAGAATGAGAGACTGTGGGAGTAAATCAAGGCGTGTGGTAGGAAGCAGAGGGTGATAATCACAGAGGATCTGCATCTACTAGTAGCACACTGGGAGACTATGAGCTCCAGCAAAGTGAGGATGTGGGAGATGACTGACGGCTGTGACCATGAAGGGTTTAATCAACCAGATGGTAACTGGACTAGAAAGGATAGAATTTTGGATGTAATCTTAAGCAGTGCAAAGGGTGACATGAGTGCCCAAGTTAAGGCACCATTAGTCAACAGTGATGATATCAATATATTGTTTACAGTACTGGAGAAAGTTAAAAAATAAACAGACAAAGGCATTGGTGAGGGGTTGTAGAAGAGGAGATTATCTGTGTTGGATGGTGTCGTCAAGGATGAGTCAGGAGATGACTGGGAGTAAACTGAGGGTTTAAACAAGTGGAATGAGTCAGAGATTGAGCACAAGTGGTGATGGACAAGGCTGTGAGAAAGAAAGAGAAAAAGGCCAGTATGTGGCCAGTATGGATACAATGGAACCTGAGGCTAGCAATCTGAGCAAACTATAATGCTCAAAAGAGGTAGAAATGAGGTAGAAAAAAGGGTGGGGAGAAAGGGGATTGTAAAATGGTAACAGATTCTGAGGGCATTTAATGCAAACATTAAAAGTTAAAAGAGGTAATCAAGAGGGGAAACAAATGCTTTTTAAGTACACAGGAGAAAGAAGGAAGGGGAAGAACAGAATTGCCCAGGTAGAGCAAAGCTGGAAAAAGAAAAGCAGAGACTTAGAGAAATTGTAGGTGCTGAATGAAGGTTGAAAACAATTGGATTGTGTCATGCTTGGAGGAAGGCAGGATAAAACTGGGAGAGCAGTGGACAGACATCAGGATAGACAAGGATGAGGTATGATATGAACTGGTCACCTTTATAGGATCATATGATCATAGGAGATTACTAGGCTAATGGCTCTGGGGCCTTTACAAGCCTAGTCAAGAATTTATCTACAAAAAAGAAGAAATCTCAATCAGTACCTGTCACCCCTCTCAATGAGGGACACAGGTGGAACCGCTGAGACAAATTTGTGGTTGCCCATCCACTCAGCAAGGTTGCGCTTGAAGAGGTCCAGAGATGTACTTTGTTTGACGTGTATGGGGAGTCTATTCCAGAGACGGGGCAGCCACTGGGAGGCAAACCTGTCTCTCTGGCAGGTTTTGTTAATGTCACATATTAGATTTAAGCCTTTCATTCAGGTAGTACGTGAGGAGTTAGACTTACGGATATGGAGCATATCTAGTAGAGCAGGGTCTGAGATTGCCTTATAGGCGAGACACAAATCACCTCTGGACAATCTATATGATACAGAGTAGAGTGATAGTGATTTGAGCCTGTCCACATAGGCAGTAGTTGGAGGCCATGGATTCTCTTAGTGAGGTATTTATGTGGTCTTTCCAGTTGGTGCAGGTGTTTGGAGAGGTACATACCAAACGGGATGTTATACTCAATTATTGGCCAAATGAGGGAAGAGTACAGAGAGGTAATAACCTCCTTTTTTCTGGATGCAATCTCTTTACTTATGAGATGAACCAAGTAAAAGGCTTTTCTGAGCACTGCTGCTACATGATGGTCAAATATGAGATTGTTATCAACTTGTGTATCCAGGTCTCTCACCATAGGTTGTGCAGTTAGGGGATTGCTGCTAATGTGGTAATCACTAGGGGCCGTGTTTTTGCTGAATGGTATGATAATACATTTTTTTGCATTTAACTAAAGGCCAAGACTTTGGCACCAGTCATTTGTTGCTGTGTAACCCTCTTGAAGAATGTTAACATCATTTGGGGAGTCAATGACAGCACCCAACTTACAGTCATCTACATACTTGGTCAGCCACAGGCCTTTTTAATTTGCCTGGACCTCTGAGACGTAGATGCCAAACAATAGGGGTCCCAGGACAGATTCCTGGGTGACACCACTAGTGACAGGTCTGCTATTGGAGGTAGTGGCACCTAATTTGACCTTGTGGGTCCTGTCAGTGAGGCAGTTGGCCACCCACCTGATGAGATACAGATTTACACCAAGTTCTGTTCGTGTTTTGATGATGCCCAAATGGGGGATTGTGTCAAAGGCTTTGGCCAAATCAAGGTAAGCTGTATGTACTGACTTTCCCTCATCCAGTGCCTTGGTGACAGTCTCAAGCAGAATAAAGCATAAAGGCCAATGAGCTACTGCCCACAGTCTTTGGAAGTCTGACCAATGTGTTGGCAGACCACTATGGAGATTTTCAACATATTACTGTCTAGTGCAGAAGTGCATGAGGGCTGGAACACACCAGATGAGGTACTCTTGTACAAAGAGAGGAGCAGAAGAGAAATCTGCACAGCCTTTAGTCTGTTATCTTAACACCAGTGCAAGGAAAGTTAAGGACAGAATCCTGATGGAAAGCAGATAGCATTTGCAAAGGACAACAATCTCCACTACAGTAACATCATGACTAAGTAGCCAGAAGGAGCTGTCAGTTAAATCTGATTTTATTTGATTATTGGGCTAAATGTGAACTTGACAGGAAAGTATCAGTAGAGGGAGTCTCCATGAGAATATCAATAGAGATTGTCTGCCTGGACTGTAGCAAGGCTTTTGACTCAGTGCCACATATGATGTTGGCTGGAAAACTGGATATTTAGGGAATTGGACCAAAACTGAAGGACATAATACCTATGTAGTTGAATAGTGGGACACAGACAATTGTAGTGAGCTGGAAAAGTGTAGAAATTAGGAAACTAACTGTTGAACTACTGCAGGTGTCTGTCCTGAATTCAGTGCCTTTCATTATGTTTGTTTTGGACATACCTGAAGGGCTACTCAACAAGAGCAGCCTATTTGCTGCTGACATAAATGTAGCTGCAGAAGTGGAGGACATGGGAAGGTTCAAGGGAATGATTTGGGAAGGCAGAACAAGTGAGCAGAAAGGTGTCAGCTGAGGTTTCAATGCAAATACATACAAAGTATTGTACATTGGCCATAACAATCCTGATGTGAAATATCAGCTGAAAGGAGTGGAACATATTGAAACAGAGCTGGACACTAATCTGGGGAAAATACATTGGAATGATGGGGGTGCCATGGACACTAGATGTTGAATGTTGTGTTTGGCACTGAAGAAGTGATGCCAGTTAGTCCCTAAAACCTGAAAGCATTATTTATAAGCATTTAAGCAGCCATGACTTCTTAAATGGTATGACATGTTTTTGTGAAGAGCTGTAGCAAACTCTTTGCTTCAGTTTAACAAACCAATTTGTTACATTTTGTCAATGAACTAGTATAATATAGTATAGCAGAATAGCTCTTTGCTCAACTATAAGTCCCCCCCCCCACACACACACTCTTTTTGGTCCTCAACTTTGATGATTTTTTTCTTTTGGGTTATCAACCTCGTATGGGTACTAAATCAGATGTTGCTCACATGTTACCCTTCATTGCTTCAGCTCTATCTCAAGGTGTTGGTCACAGCTGGATTGGATCATTCAGAACACCATGAGAGAACAATGAAAGCATCAAGCAGAATCCTTGGTGTGGTCTCAGAAAGATTCCAGAAATAAAAAGGCAATGTTTCCAGTCTACAGGATCCAAGTCAGTCCACACCTTGAGCTCTATGTGGTATTCTGGGGACAATATGAGGAAAGGAACATTAGATTGTTAAAGGAATCCAGAGGAAAGCTATGAGAAAGAATCTTGTAAAGGCAGGGAAGGGATATATCCAAAGGCTAGTGGAGCTAGAGTCTTCTTACCTGAGACCGCAAGACATGGGGAGAGGGGACATGATATTATTACATAAGAACATGTCAGGGAGATGAGAAGGGTTCACCATGAACGCAAAGGACAGGCAGAAAAAGATGACATAGGCAGCAAATTGTTGGAAACAACTCCCTACATTTTTCCAAAAAGTGCTTTTACAGAGAAGGTTTTGGACACATGGACTGGATTACCACAGTGCTGCTGGAATGGTAATCTGCATAGGCATATAAGAGGGCATGGATCAGATAGAAAAATAAGTGGATACCGGAGATAGAAGTAAATGAGAATGTTAAATACCTCCTTCTGATATAAAGCAAATGCAAATAACATAAAATAGCATTGCGATCAGAAAAAGATGCCCATTTTCTGTATGAAAGCGGGGTAGAACAACAATGCAGCAAAGCTATGGAGAGAAGCAGTCAGGATGAGTGGTAGTGAAACAGAAGGGTCAATCTAAAACTTTTGCTGATCATAGTGAAGATGGAAGCTTGCTGAGAAGAAACTGTAGAGGTTTATTCAGAGTGAATTTGTCTCACAGTGACTATGCTGAATACAAAGAGAATGTCTGAGATGTCTTTAGCAAAGAGGCAGTCACAAAAGTGTCCAGAGAAATGTGAAAAGGGGTTCCCAGGAGGCATTTTTTGAAGCAGCAAAAAAGCAAACGTAGTCATCTCACCAAGAGATCCTGGCAAACTGTCATCGGAGAACCTCCCTTACTTTTCATTGTTGTGACCCATTTTGCAGGAGAACTTCCTGTTTCTATTCCAGGTGTAGATGTGGCCCAGAGAAACAGGGAGGCAGATGAAGAGAGAAGGAGATGATGGAGAGGTAAGAGACATGGAGGACAAAGCAAATATTGAGACAGGAGAAAGTGTGCAAGATTCTGAGAAGATGTTTCAAAGAAACCTGTTTGATGGAGAAGAGTCAGCAAATGATGGATATATAATTACAACCCTCCAGTTGGGAGGGTTGTGGGATGATTTACTTCAAAAATTGTGATGTAGAGTAATCCAGAAAATGAAGGAGATGTTTTCTGGGGGGGCATTATGTACAAAATATAAAAGGACGATGCAGAGACAATCTGAAAAACATAGTGGTGAGATGGAAAGGAAAACATATGCAGCAAAAGAAAAAGAAGGCAGAAGGGGAGTAGTAGAAAAGAAGGCAGCAGAAAATGAAAAACAGAAGTACATGGTAAGGGTTCAAAATAAAGAAGACAAAGAAATGGACATTTATGAATTATGGGACAATTTAATAATTTCTTTGGGTGTAAATGCACGTAAGGTAAGAGTATTTATTCTTATGAACAAAGAGAAATTTTGTGACATTATATTTAAGACTTTTTTTTTTTCAATGGAAATTTTTCTTGGAGAATACAAAAAAAAAAATGAAAGACTGTAACCCATTTGATATTTATGTTATAAAAACATTTAACAGGGAAACAAATAAGAAAATTCATGTACAACTTCAAACAGTGGTAGAAAGACAGACTTTGAAAAGACATTTGAAAACTTTCTGTAAGGAAATACTGGACATTGCAAAAGTTTATGACAAAAAGGGTTTGTGGCCTGGTGGATTGTAATATTGTGTTAAAATAGAAAGAAAAAAAATTATACATATACCAAGCATGATAAATGTGGAGGGCCAGAGGGGTGTTGTACAATAGAGGGGACAACCTAAAACATGATTTTTGTGGAAAAGAAAGACATTTGAAAAGTAACTGTAACAAAAGAAAATGTTATATTTGTGGGAAATGGGTCATGATGCAAACAAAAAAATGTGAATTGAAATATTATAAATGTAACAATTTTGGACATTTATGGATGAATTGCAAAAAAAATGAAAATAAGAAAAAGGAAAAAGAAAGAGAAGAAAATGAAGAAAGAGAAGACATTTTAGAAGTAGTAGAAACAGAAGAAAACCACGCAAAAAATAATGAAGTGGATATAGAAGATAGTTCTGAAATAAGTCATGAAGAAGACATAACGTGGGAGGTAGTTAAAAAAAAGAATTCTATTGGTAAAAAGGCAAAAGACAAAAAGAAAAGAGCTTTCAATGAAACAAATAGACGCATGTCAGTATAAGTAATAGTAAAGTTAAAATATTGTATATGGCTGTTACGCCAAGAGGTACATATGTAGAGGGGTGGAAGACAGGAATGTCCAATGACTTGTAGACTCTTTGCATTAGTTATGAATTCGATAGCATGTGAAATACATCACAAAATGAAGGAGGCAGGGTATATAACACCCGAAGGGTTTACAATTCCAGTCCTGTTAACAATTGCAATAAAACAAAATTTGGATAAAAGAAGTAATAATTTGCACACGTGAATGTCTTGAGGTGATACAAATGGATTTAAATAAAGAGAAAAGTAAACGTTTAGGTGAAGTAGTAAAGATAGGGGTTATATATTTTACAATTAATTAAATTTCTGTGTTAGTTATAAAATTTGGAAGTAAAGATATAAGCAGAATTCAATAGGAAAAAAACAATAGAAGAAATAAAACAAACCTGTCTTTTTCTGGAGAACATATACATTATCATTCAGAAAAAAAGGCTTATTTGATAAATTTAGTACTGATGTGCATTTATGTTGCCAACAGTATTTGAAAACAAATTATTGCAGATAATTTTTTTTTCATTTGTATAGGATTTTAGATTAAACCCAGTAAAATGAGGAGTTTTATACATAAATAAAAAGGAAATAGGTTTAGTATTAATTAACATAGTGGTATATGCTGTTTTATTAAAGCTATATAATGCATTAAAGCAGATAAATGAAAAAGATGAGAGATTAGTAGTAACATTATATAAATACAGGTATGGTAAATTTTGGGGTATATGGTAAAAAAAGGTTGACAGAGAAGATCAGACAGGAGTCCCACTGGACTATGATGTTTGCAGATGACATTGTGATCTGTAGTGAGAGTAGGGAACAGGTGGAGGAGACCCTGGAGAGGTGGAGATATGCTCTAGAGAGAAGAGGAATGAAGGTCAGCAGGACTAAGACAGAATATATGTGTGTGAATGAGAGGGAGGATAGAGGAATGGTGAGGATGCAGGGAGTAGAGGTGGCAAAGGTGGATGAGTTTAAATACTTGGGATCAACAGTTCAGAGTAATGGTGAGTATGGAAGAGAGGTGAAGAAGAGAGTACAGGCAGGATGGAGTGGGTGGAGAAGAGTGTCAGGAGTGATTTGTGACAGACGAGTACCAGTAAGAGTGAAAGGGAAGGTCTACAAGAGGGTAATGAGACCAGCTATGTTATATGGGTTGGAGACAGTGGCATTGACAAAAAGGCAGGAGTCAGAGCTTCATGTGGCAGAGTTGAAGATGTTAAGATTTGCACTGGGTGTGACAAGGATGGACAGGATTAGGAATAAGTATATTAGAGGGTCAGCCCAGGTTGGAAGGTTTGGAGAAAAAGCCAGAGAGGCAAGATTACGTTGGTGTGGACATGTGCTGAGGAGGGATGCAGAGTATATTGGGAAAAAGATGCTAAGGATGAAGCTGCCAGGTAACAGGAAAAGAGGAAGGCCTAAGATAAGGTTTATGGATGTGGTGACAGAGGACATGCAGGTGGTTGGTGTGACAGAGCAAGATGCAGAGGACAGGAAGAAATGAAACAGTTGATCTGCTGTGGCAACCCCTGATGGGAGCAGCCGAAAGAAGAAGAAGAAGAAAAAGATGGTAAAAAAAAAGAGTAAAAGAGAAAAAGAGTGTTGGCCAGATTCAATAAAGCCTGCATGATCCTTTTACACTGTCTGCACATCACAGCGCGCACATGGTAGCACACTGTTTTAGATTCAATAAGCGGCTCTACTTGGTCTGTACAGCTGTGCAAACAAAGTAAACACTGTGACATGCTATTTACAGCATAAGCAGCTGAACTGTATGCTAGTCAACTAATCCAAGATGGAGGAGATATTCAACAAGCTATAAAGCAAAGGTGTAGACTCAGTGCTGGTTTTCTCTGTGAATTCCAAAACCTATTGGATTACAGCCACAGAAAGGGGTCTACACAGAAACAATGTTAGGGCTGCTGTTGCTTTAATTTGTGTGTATGTGCAACAGGCTGGAGTCTGTGTTGCTGCTGCTGCTAATACACCAAGGCTATAAAGTAGAAGAGCTTTCAGACCCCATTTAACTTATTACAATGTACATGACATAACTCCAGAAAAGAACAAACTGGTAAATTAACAAAAAAACAAGCAGGCTATAAGTACTCCAAACCTATAAGTACTCCAAACCACACTATTTATTGTGAGTGCTTTCATCAGAGACAATGCTCCAACTTCATCAGACAAAAGAAAAGACAACAATTAACCACTTTATATACTTACAAGTGGATGCAATTAAACCAATCACAAATTAACCATCAGTAAATTACATTCATTAATTCATGTAGAGTTATAAAACATCTAACTCCATCGTGGCAACAGTAAACAATTCAACTAATACAAGATATCGTCTCCATTTACAATATGTATACTTAAATCCATATACAAGACCTATCAGAAATCTATACATAAATACATGCATATAATAAAAATATATACGTTAAAAATTAACAAGGTGTAATACCCTTTCAGCTAAAATACATGGGGAGCTAAACACATAGTTGATACAAGTGTGAGTAATTATAAAGTAAAAATTAAAACTTGAATGATTTTTACTTAATTATTCCTACATTTAAAAATGCAACTTATGTACATGAATATATATATATATGTGTGTGTGTGTGTGTGTGTGTGTGTGTGAATAAAAGACCAAAAAACATGGTCCAGTAGACAAGCATATATGAATGCAACATTATGGTAGATATGACACTGACTTTAGGTAGGCAAACAAAGGCCAGTGTGACACTGTAGAAAGGCATACAAAATATACTTAAACACTTAGTTAGAAAAACTGAAGTGCTGGTGCACAAGCTATAGGCACTACCTAGCAAGTGCTTTAAGGTTTAAGAGGCATTTAATTGATACATATTCATTAAGGCCAGGAGGTATGTGGGCCAATGTGCGAACTTGCCACATAAGCTCACATTCCTCAAGTTTAAGTTCCCATGGACCTCCTCGATTATTATGTTCTAACTGTTGTATTACTGCAAACACAGACTTGTAAGTGGGGGTAATATAAAATGTGTTTTGCCAACGCATTTGTAGTAATCTGTTTGTGTATGCTGTACTGGTGTTCGTATATCCTTTGTTTTATTTTTCTTTCGGGTTTGCCATTGTAGTATGATGCTCACCCCTCGCATAAGGCTACATAGACTACCCCTTTGGTGTCACAATTAAATTTGTCTTCAATATTGTATGTTCTATCCCTAATACAAAGTTTATTGCCCATCTTAATAAATTTACACCGAGGACATATACCACATTTTGACATACTAAAACTACCCTTACATATTTCTCTCTGTTTCTCTAACAGGCATTTCATATTGGGTCCACTCCTATAAGTGAATCGTGGGGCTGCTTCTAATATTTTATTAAGACCATTGTCTTCCATAATTATGGTCCAATTGTTAAGAAGAATGTCCCTAATGTTTTTGGAATCTGTAGAATAGGTAACAAGAAATCTTGTGCCTGTATCAAGTGTTGTGTTCACCCTCTTTTGAATTGGCTGTTCAAAAGATATATTATGTATTTCTTCATAGCCTTTGTATACAATAGGTCTAAAATACCCTGACAGCCTTTTAGTATTTACCTCATGGAAGATGTGCTCAAGAAAACTTAGTGGGTACCCTCTCTTGAGGAACATAGATTTTAACAAATTGCATTCTATCATGTAATCATTGTCACTCAAAACCATCCTAGCAGCCCTAACTACCTGTCCTTTGACAACTGCCTTTTTCTGATGGTAAGGATGGCTGCTTGAAAAATGTAAAAAGGCATCCGACTAAGTGGGTTTACGATAGATGGTGGTCGCATATCTACTATTCGCCCTATCTTTAAACAGATAAACGTCCAAAAAGTTAATGGAATCTATGCCCACTTGGAATGTAAATTCCGGAAACTCTGTTAAAGTGGTGATATCTGCGATAAAGGACTCTATACGGGTAGCCTCACCTTTCCAAATGAAACACATGTCATCCTGGTATCTTGTATACCAAACCACATAATCTTTGAACATTGTGTTGTTAAACAAAAAAACTCTCTCCCAATAGGCCATCACACAGTTGGCAAAACTGCTACCACAGGGTAATCCCATTGCAATACCTGTTTTCTGAAGACAAAATTGCCCATTAAACCATAGGAAATTGTTAGACAAGACTATGTCTAGAAGGGTTTCGATGACATAAACGTCTCCACCATCCATCCCTTTCATGAGCAAAAATTCTCTAACCCACTCAATATCTAACTCTTGTGGTATCACTGTGTAGAGATCTTTAATATCAACTGTGAGGAAGATAAAATTCTCATTAAATTCTAAGTTGTTGATGTTCTCGAGGAAACTCCATGAGTCATGGCAGATTTGTGGTTCAGTTTTTATATAAGGTTTTAACTTATTCTCCACAAATTTAGCACTTGCATACATAATAGACCCCCCTCCCATCCACTATGGGTCTGAATGGGGGGTTATTCAGGTCCTTGTGGATTTTAGGAGAACCAAAAAGCGTTGGTATAATAGGTGCTGGCATTGTCAAATACTGAAGTGTGTTAATGTCTATGCTCCCTTCTAGAAATAAATCATAAACAATACTATTAATCCTCCTATAAGAGCCATTGACTTCATTAAGGCTGACATGCTCATAAACATCACTGTTTAAATAAACTTCCATTCGATTTATATATTCGGTTTGGCCCATAAAGACCAAACCTCCGCCCTTGTCAGTCTTCATGCCTCTGATGTTACATAAATTTAATACGTTAATGAAATCTAACTCATCAGAAGAAATATTCTTTTTAACATTCATGCTGTTTGAATTGTTAGATAACATAGCTCTTAGGTCCATCTCACAAACTTTTTCAAAGATAGCCAAAAACTCTTGAAGGGGAGGGTTAAATAAGCTAGACACTCTTAAGTTATTAGTGAGTGAAGAATTAACACCCATAAGACATGTCAAGTTAAGTTTATATATTTTCATATCAATGATAGTTTTAACTAAATCGACCCTTGTGTCAGGTACAAAAGACAGCCCCTTGGCAAACACATTTACCATGTCATTATTAATGTCAAGAGCAGTAAAATTAAAGATTTTAAAACCTCCTTCCAGACTTACAAGGATTTTTAAATTGTCCTGATTCATCTCCTTCACCGATTCTGGCATCTCCTCTGGTGTCCCTGGTTCCTGCTGTTCTGCCATTTATTGTGTTGGTTCCCAGGATGCTCTTGAAAACCCTGTTGATTATTCCTATTCGCATTTTTGTTATTTGCAGCCTCTCTTTGTTGGCGGTTATTAGTTTGCTGCTGATTATTCCTAATCCGCTCGCTGCGCTGTACTGAAGGTGTTTGTATGTCCGGTTCAACATTCTCTATGCTGGCAGCAGAATTCAAATTGTCCATGTCATTGAGTGGGCATTGCTCAAGTGAATCATGAGCATTCACCATAGGTTTAGAGGTTTCCGGGGGCGGGGGATAAGCCAAACCCTTTGAATATTCATTAATGTCTCTTACAATTTTCTTCTTTTTCGTCTCAACAGCTTGTGCCAGACTGGAATCTATACTTGAGAAAATCCTGCCATAATTGAATCTGTACCCTGCAAAGTCCATGTCCCTAGTGATAGTATGCTCCAACATTTCAAGCTCAGACTTGAGCGACTCGATTTCCAAGGTATAATGTTTAATGATAGAGACACACACTACAGGAACTCTGCAACCTTTCTCGTCCTCAACTCAGAGCCAGGGCAAACCAAGGGAAACCCATGCCAGTTGAGACAAAGGTATGTGTAGCACATAGAATTTTAGCTACAGGAACCTCTGAGAGACCAATGGGGACATGCTGGGGGTGTCACAGGCATCAGCATACCAGGATTCTCCATCAGTTCCTGAATGCTATGCTCCAACATACCAGTAACCACATATATTTTCCCCGTACTCCTAAGTACAGAGCCGGAAATATGCAGGAGCTCTACCCTTTAGCACATTATCCTGAAGTAGTGGGTGCCATAGATTGCACACATTTAGAAATTAAGGCACCACCCAGGGAACAAAGAAGGCTCTATATAAATAGAAAAGGCTTCCACTCTATTAACTGTCAAATCATGTGTAATGCCAAGGGAATCATCTTGAACATGTGTGCTGGCAACCCAGGCAGTTACCACAACTCACATATCTGGCACACCTCCCAACTGTATTAGATGCTCATTAGGGGGGATATTTACCAGGGTCATTTACTAGGGGATGCAGGTTATGTACTGAAACTGTGGCTGATGACACCCATCAGAAATGTACATACATCTGCTGAAGAACGTCTTAATGAGGCACATGCTCAAACCAGAGAAATCATACAGGGTACGTTTGGGCTGCTGAAGTTGTGATTCCAATGCCTAGATACATCTGAGGGAGCCCTGAGGTACAATCCACATATATGTACTGAAATATTCACTGTATGTGCCATGCTGCTCAACATCATCCTGAGAAAACAGCTTAAGCAGGATCAAGAAAGGTAAGGGACACACACACATCCAACCACCAATGGCAAGGTCACCACAGCCATATGCTGGTGAGGAATCAGGGGGGAACCAGCAGCTGCTGTGGGTGTAGACAGATGTAGGTGTACTCAGTATGCCCTCACACTGGCTAAGAGGCAATGCATAGCACACTCACTCACCACCTAAGGGGCTAAAACGTTCCTCCTACGCACATACATATAGTAGCATTGGCCTTTACCTACCCATGACATGGCTGTGTACTGCTAGCATCAGACAAAGTCAACTCTGAACTAAAACTGTTGCAAATACTGGATTTACAAGGTAAGTGTTGAACCTGGAGTGTATTGTTTAATAATACAAATGAATGTCGTATCCTTGCATAATGTTACTTGGTAGTATAAGCAAGTAAAAGGTGGGTGATTTGTACAGAAATGACTTTAACATGTGACTGCAGAGACTTGTGTGGCATATGTATCCATTATCAGGTAGTAGATCTCAGGCTTCAAAGAGTCACACAGTCATACCTCGCAGAAGTACTCATGGTCACCAAATGTACTCAGTTTAGCACCATACATTTGTACTGGGAAATCATTAAAGAGAGAAGTTAGAAAGTAATGATTCACATTTCAGTTTCAGAATTCACAACCCTCACAAGATCATTAACAATACAGATGTACAAAATGTTTGATGCTATCAACTGTTTAACTTTTAAAGACCAATATAAGTCAAAGGTACAATTACCAATTCAACATTGCAAATGCAGATATACTAAGCATTGTCAGCTATGCACCCCGAGCATCAGGCACAAATGTTATGCATCACTGAATCCAAAAGATAGAAAACAGTGATATGGCCCAGTTATCATCACTTGCACAGGGTGGTGAGTGGGGGGAGGGCAGGAAGCCTAGGCTGACACAAAAGGTTGGTGAGGGAGTGTGAGTAAGAAAGAGAAGCAGACAGACATTTGGATAAAGTAATAAATGACCAAAGTGAGACAAAATGAGCTTTACGCTTCAGGGCTGAACCATGTAACTGTTGTGTATGTGTCTGTATGGGTCTGCAAGGTGAAATTGGTGTGTGAGTGTCTGCCTGAACACAGCCAAGCTCTGTGCTCACTCTACATCTTGGTATGTCTGACAGGTATGAGCTGTGCATGATAGAGGTGGCAGTTCATGTTGTCATACCTGACCATGAGAACTGGCTCTGTCAGGAGTTGCAGTGGCGCATCCACACCCATAGTTAGATGCACTGCTGGTACCTGAATGTGACTGATGTCTGCCGGAAAAGGTCCCCTAACAAGGATGCCCAGGATTATGACCCCATGGTCTGCCATGTCTGGGTGTGGACAGCTCAACCACTGATGGAGTAGTGGAAGTACTGCCACTATGGGAACATGACTGAGCACGGCCACTTTGGCTAACAACAGATTATCCGGCTGACCTATGCCCATGACGATGCTGTTATCCTCCCAGCAGACATTTTATCACAGATACTGCCCATTGCAAAGTGTCGTTCATCTGATCCATTGAATCAGCAACATGGTGGAGTCAGTCACGCATGTCAGCCTGTGCCACATCTACAACCCTAAGCATTTTGCTGGAGAACCTATGGGAGTGTGCCTGCACCTCTATGATGGTCATAAGCATACTTTGAGTGGCATGGGAAGAGACACCTTGATCAGGTGGAGTATGGACAGCAAGCCTCCTTTAAGCACTGCTAACAACCCTCCTGTGTGCCATCTTGCCCACACTTTGGCTATGGCCAGAGTCAACAAGCACTGAAGTAGCAGTAACCACACTTCCCTGATTGATTGTCTCACCCTCCACATGTCCAATATCTGAGGGGTCACTGGAATAGGTAGGCATAGGCCTACTGGCTGTGTCTGATGGAATTACAGGGGATGGCTGTATGTCAACCTCAGTGTCAGATTCAACCTTTGCACCCCCTGACTGTGCCTCTGTTTAGCCATTATCATCATCAGAGTCTGCTGATACTCTGACATCAAGTGGTAGAAGACCCACACTTCCACTGTCAGGATCACCTGTGATAATAATAAACAAATACAGTACAAAATCAATACCTACACTACTATTGTCCAATATATGCTAACAAACTAACAGTGGTGCCACTATTAGAGACAGTACAGCAATATACACAGCAGTCCTGACACCAGCATCACACACTAAATATTTCTTTGAACTACTCCTCAGTGTTGACATAAAAATGTTTTCCTTACCATGTGCAGATGATTGTAGGCTCCCTATGCTGGATGGTCCTGGAAGAAGTTAAGCAAAAAATAAGGACATCATCACAATTAACAGTAACACTGGGGGTAAAACTTGAATGTCAATAAATTGTCAACTTGAATGAAATCAGAATCTGTTATTAACTGTAGCAATCTTCAACCCCCTCAACCAATTTCTTGTTAAACAAAACTAACATACTGATGTAAATATTTTACTATACAACAGTATTTAACAATTGCGATACATAAGCCTACCTGACAGCTCCTCCTGGAACATGCTTGCTGTCTCTGAAACAGTAGCACCAATGACAAGGACATGCTGTTCTGCACTTTCCTAGGAGCTGTCTGGGTCCCTGACAGTGGACAGGAAATCTTCATTTGCTGTTAGTGGTGACTGTGCAGCAGGCCTCCCTGGTACCCATCCAATCATGGGCTACTGCAGCTGCTCTCCTCCATGCAGATGCGATCATGTCAGTGGCCCTATGACTCACCTGATTATATGTCCTGCTGTGGCCTCCTACTGTATTCACATTTGCAACTATCTGTTGCCAAATTTGCATTCGGCCTGACATCTATCCATGTCCCCTCTCAATCAAAAAGGCACCATGTCACCTAAAAGCTTTCACAATTACTTGATTCTCGGGGTCACTGAAGGGCGGTTTTCGGGGATTGAGATGGCTGGGTGCCATAGTCCTAGGTGTCGTAAAATACAACAGAAGGATAATACACATACATATCACAAAACTAATAAATACCTGTTCCCAGATAAAACAAAAAAGGTAGCATTTCAGTATTACTCACTGGAGAAACATAAAACAGTATAGATGTTTGAAATATGAACAACAGGAATTGTGTGGTTGTAACATATTACATTCACACACAAAGCAAGACTGGATGCAAAACAAGGGAGAGAAACAATAGCAACATATCCTTGTTTGGCCCAAAACAGGAATGCAGCTTTTCTCCCCACCTCAAAAAGAACAGGCAAATGACACATTTTGCTAACAAACCATCAGTTAAATGTTAAAAGTGCTATCAAATGAATGTCCCTAAAATGTGTGTACAGTTTTAACACAGAAAATTCCATTTTAAGCTATTGGCAATCATATATACCTGTGAAATGTCCTGACAAACATACCCATGGCATCAGTATACTTGTAAGTAATGCATACAGAAAATAGTAGCATTTACTAATTAATATATATATATATATATATATATATATATATATATATATATATATTATATATTCTCCACATGAACAAATCTCCTCACCTTCAGGTTCCCTAGCTACATGGTTGCCTTTTTATGGTGTAGATTCAGGGCTGTTAGCATGGTGAAGATGCAAATAAGGTGTGAACCCATTAGAATTGTTGAATCCCAAATACCTGACTCCGTGTTGCACATGTAAACATAGTGCGCACACTCCCTGAGTGTTTGTTGCTAATGGATTGCAACTGTGAATGATTACTGATAGGGAGAAAGAAAACACATCAGCAATGCAGACTGCCATGACTCCAGTGGTTGTGTCAGGTTAGACTTACAAAGTGTATAAAAGTAATTTTATCAAGGTTGGAAATGTAAGTAAGCACCACACAATTCACAGGTTCTCTTCTTTAACATCCAACCTCCTCTGCATTTCTTGAAAACTGTATATTATTGCCATTTAATATCCTCACACATTTATGGACAATGATATAGAATGCCTTGCATGGCTCAGATTACTGGTCAGATAACTCAATAATGAGCAACAAACACAGAGAGATAAGACAGAGCTGCATTTATGCAAACAATAGTCATAAATGATTGTGTGATCACTCAGTGCATTTGAAATTAATGCATGTACAAACAACTGTCATATGTTTTGTTAGTACTGTGGATGATGTTGCAGTTGGTTGTATGCAGAATGATTTCAGCTCCCTGCTGCAAAGCTGTTTGTGTGGCAAAGTGGGATAAGGTATCCTTACTGTGTTCTGAAGGTTCATTAGAGTGTGGGTTCAAATTCAGACCTATGTAGAAACATTTCATGTGTACAAACAAACATTTTGTAGTTTTTATTTCATAGATTGCTTTTATTCATTTCAATTACTTTTCCCCTTTATTTCTATTTTTTGCTAGTGTTTTTCCATGTTGTGCAGCTTAGTGCAAACAAGGGAAAGGGAGAAAATTAATGTCAGGTTTGGCTATGCTTATCTTGTTTGCATGATGCTTAGTAGTGCACAAACCCAGACTAGTGACCCACATAGGAAACAGACAGACCACCTGCAGGACACCTGCAGATAGGGTATCTGTAAAAGTGCAAAGGTCAAAAGCAATACATTGTTGCAATTTCTGCTTTTTGCACAGTGGTTAACACAGAGAACTTAAGAATGAGTAGGAAATTATGGAAATGTCATATAACTAGTCCTGTGACAGCAGGTGCAAGTGTAGGGCTAGAGTACAGATGGTCCTGGGGTCTAGTACAGGGTGTGTAACCTATTATTGCTGTTGTGATAGTGCATTTTACAGCAATGAACTGAAAAATAGAGAAGTGCTATGTTGACATTCTTGTGGCAACAGGTGTAAGTGTATGACTACCATACACATAGTCCTGGGTTCTAATACAGGATATTCCAGACATTTGGACTGTTGTTCCACTTCCTATTATATTCACTCTCACTTATAAAACTTTAGGTAGTGGAGCTGATATATATTATATGTATGAGAGATAAGACACCCTTATTGTTTCAGATGTGTGACTGAGGGTATGCTGCCTACTGTAATTATGTAAGTATAATTCTGCTATCTGGACTTGCATGGCCTTCAGAATCACATAAGACACATACACAACTGGATCTATATACAAGAACCTTGTCAAGTCACACACACATACATGAGGGTCCTTGGTTACTGGTCCAGTGGAGGTTGTCACACCCTCCTTCACTCCAATCATGATGTTCCCCCAACCTTTTGTGTCCCTCACCATCCCTGTGCCTTGTCTTGTTTGTCTTGTTTGTTTGCATTTGCTTCCTAACCTACCCAACTTACCTGACCAGAAATACCTATGTCCCTTCTCCGGCATTCCACTTTTACTGAATTAAAAAAGGCACCTGTGCCACAAAAAATATCGTCCCATACATAGCTCTCCATTTTGCACACATGTCTTCTTGATACACTCGATTTGTTCCAATTCACTGTACATGATTATGTTGGTTTCACTCCTCTGTCTGGAGGTGACAGTCCAAATTCAGCTCATATTCGGCACATATTATTAGTTTTCACTGTTGAAGAAATGGATAGCTATAGTTCTTACCTACCTCCCTCCTGCACATTCTGTATTGCTTTCCATTTTACCACTTTCCTACCTATAACCTGTTCAAAAAAATAGAATCACACACAACACACATAAGTACCTGTAAAAGCAATGGATCCCTTCACTTTTGGCCTCCATGTTTGCACAGAGTTTGACATTGTGCAGCAATGCCAAGTGACAATGAGTGGCCCTACAATGCTGTGGTTACCTCTGCTCAATGCCATTTAAACATGATGCACTATGCCAACACACAGCAGCACGTGTACTATAAATAATTAAAGTCATTACATTATTACTGTTTATTTAAAAGTATTAGATACATATGGATTCAAACCCAGTAACATCTGGACTTAAAAATATAGGTGTGAATGCATTTACACCCACTGCCACAGATTCAGCTAAGCAGCAGGTGTGCTTCACAGACTCAGTACTAACTCTTATAGCAATGCAGCTCACGTTTGTGAAATGCTTAGCTATGAGCAAACAGGAAAAATAATGGAAATGTGTTTCCTGCTAGCAGAAACACTTTGCCAGCCATTGCACAAACCCACTGCTCAGTATGACACTGTGCAATGTAAATATTAACATGTATTAGTGCTGTTTACCATCCATTTACCCTTTATGGCATGAAACTACATGTGGAAACCAAACAAAAGAAGGCCCTATCTAACAATATGTCACATATTTTTAATACAGTCATGTGTTGCCTCCCCTTCATGCACTGCAACCATGGTGTCTCAGTACTTGTTCACAAATATATCATCTACACTACATAATTTAATATCAAATTTGTGATATGCAATATACAACAATCTGGTAACATGCAGAACTAAAAATATCTTCACAGTTGAACATGCCTACAAATCCATGAACTTATCCTGGGGACTATTGACCCATAAGCTTGACCAGCCTTATCTGCAAGGCTATGGAAAGAATCATCACGGACATCATCCACAGGGACATAGGTGACCTTCAACACTCTTGACCTGACCCAGTTTGGTTTTGTCAAGGGTAGATCTTGCTTATTAAACCTACTGGACTTCTTTGATAATGTCACCAAAGCCCTGGATGAGAGAAAACAGGACATACTGCCTATGTTGATTTAGCCAAGGCCTTTGACACAACCCCACATTTAGGTGTCATAGAAAAAATCTCCCATCTGGGAATTAACCCACACATTACTAGAGGGGTAGCCAACTGGATCACTGACATAATGCACACTGTCAAAGTTGGGAGTCGACATCCACCAGTAAACCAGTTACCAGTGGAGTGCCACAAGGATCTGTGCTGGGCCCTCTACTGTTTGGAAACTATTTCTCTGAAGTACAGGACAAGGTAGATGACCTCTGTCTTACCAAGTTTGCAGATGACTGTAAACTGGGCTCAATCATATAGAGTCCCCCAATGATGTTATCATATTACAGAAAGGCCTGACACAGACAAATGCTTGGTGCCAAACTCATGGACTGAAACTTAACGCAAAAAAAAAAAAACTCATTGTCTCTTTTGGCAAAGAAATACCCCTGCTAATTATGATCTACATAGCACCCCTCTAATCTCAGACTCACTAGTTCAAGACTTGGGAACACAGGTAGACAGCAATCTAAACCTTGATGACTATGTGTCCACAGTGGTAAGAGACCCAGTATACATTGTGCACCTCATAAATAAGAGGATTGCATCCAAGACCAGGGAGGTTACAGCTCAACTGTACTCAGCCTTTATCAGACCACTAATTGAATACAATGCTCCTTTCTGTATGCACATCACCAGACACCTGCAGCAACTGGAGAAACCACAGAAGTTTCTGACTAGGAAAATCCAGGGCTTCCAAAACATGGCATACACAAAAGACTAAGCCCTGTCACTGTATCCAGTATCATGTAAGCTGTTGAGAAGTGACCTGTGCCTGGCCTATAGACCCTGCCTTACTGGAAATGCTGGACATCTGCAAATCAAATGAGACAAGAATAACTTGCTTCAGGGATCTCAACCTAGCCTGTGACATAAACAGAACATGCTGGAGAGACTGATATATCTCCCAGAGATTGCTGCTCCTCTGGAATAGGCTCCCACTCCATGTGAAGCAGCGCTGCTGAATTACCCTATTCAAGCACAACCTTGACAACTGGATGGGTGATTGTAAATTTACCCCAGGGGTGACACCTATGTCCCTCATGGACAGGAGCAGTTGGTGCTGATCACAAAATTGCTCTGCTAACAATGACCATCTAACAATGCTCAATAAGGGTATTTGGGTTTTTACATGGATAGGCTTTTAAAGGCCTTAGGGCAGTTAGCCTAGTAACCTCCCTATGAACCTATGAAGCTATGAACCTATGCAGGCCTCTCATCTTCTTCTCTCCTACATTCAGTGCTGATATCATCCACTATAAGTTGTCCAACAGCCTTGTAAAATACTTATATAATGACACTTGTGTAAAGTACAGAGCTCTGTAGTTTGTGTACTTAGATAGGGATCCTAGTCTCACTCCAGGCAACTGGGGTGTGTATCTAGCCAGATGGGCATAAGTGTGCATCCTACAATTACCACTCCAATCCCATAAATTGATAGCATTTTGACACTTGCTGATGCCTACACATCAATTTCATGCAGGCCTCCCAACATCTTCTTTCCAACATGCACTGCTGATGTCCACTATACATTGTCCTGCAGCCTTGTAAAAGTCAGACTTGTGCCATGGCACTTGTGTAAAGCACTGAGCTTTGTAGTCTGTCTAGTTAGATAGGTAGTGGGTTCTGTTCTCACTGCAGTCAAGTGTGTGTGCTTATGCATTTGCTTAACATTACAGAGAGCCTTTTACACCAGCATGTGGGGCACTGCTACTACCATATTCTCCTCACTAGATATTGCTGGTGTCATCAGCTATAAAGTGTTGTCTGAGACAGTCCAAGTCAGACTTGAGCTATGGTGCTTGCCTTAAAAACAGAATTATGTATTTATTTATTTATTTATTGACAATAATTCCACTGGGTCAAAATCCATATTCAGTGGAGGTCTGGGGAGAAAAGCTCCAAGTTACAAAAATGTTATTTTTACAAGATAATATTTACAATAATAAAAGCAGAGTATACAAATTTTTATGCATTTCTAAACATTTCAAATACAATTCTAAGAGATTAGCAGCACACATTTGTAGAAAGCCTATACAGTCTAGGTAGGTGGTAATAGTACATATGCAGTTTTCTAAAAAGGCACACTTTGCAAAAAGATAATAGAATCATGGTAAGCAGGTCATTAGTTATTCATTGGCAATTTTAGAAATAGCCTATTAAAGACCAGAGAAACAAGAGTGTTTGAGATACTCTTATATTATACGAAAGACAAAATTTCAGTGGGTTAACAATGTTCTTTCTTGTATTTAAAGAGCTATATTAGTAAGTGAACTCAATAATAGCCAGTAAAGTGAAAATCAAGAAGATGTTTATGGCAGTCTTTGTACTTAGATAGGAGGGGGGGTCTGTTCTCACTGCAGTCAGTGGGTGTGTGTGTGTGTGTGTGTGTGTGTGTGTGTGTGTGTGTGTGTGTGTGTGTGTGTGTGTGTGTGTGTGTGTGTGTGTGTGTGTGTGTGTGTGTGTGTGTGTGTGTGCATGTGTATATGTGTGTGTGTGTGTGTGTGTGTGTGTGTGTGTGTGTGTGTGTGTGTGTGTGTGTGTGTGTGTGTGTATGTTTGTACACTTACTTGACATTGAGGTGAGCCTTTTTCACCAGCATGTTGGACACTGCCATCACCATATTCTCCTCATCACTGTTGATGTCATCAGCTATATCTGATTTGTGGATATGCACTATTCCCACCAGGGCAGGGCAGATACTGATCTAGAGGCCAAGCTGATGTCACTTCATCCTATGCAATACAGATTACAGTGACATGGCTTTCAGTCCATCCACATACATCATAGCATGGCTTGTAGGCTCTGTGTTTTCCTGGTGAGAAGCCTCTGTATTCTCTCCAGCTGCTTCATGTGTCTGGTGAGGTACATGTAAAATAGAATATTATACTCTATAGGGTTCTGATGAAGTTCAAGTACAGTGCTGTAATATAATCCTCGGACCTGAATACGATGGCATGTCTTGTGATGTGCACAACATAGGCTTTCAATACCAGTGTGGACACTTTGTGGCCAAAGTTCAGATTGCTATCTATGTGTGTTCCCAGTGCATGCATCACTGAGTTTCAGCACAGTGTGACTGTTATCAGTGCTGTAATTAGCAGGGAATTCCACTTTGCAGAAGGGCAAAATAAAGACACATTTTTCAATATATTTGCACACTGTGTGACTTTGTCACCACTCATTTTTTCTATGTTATCCCCTCCTGTAGCATGTTATCATCATGTGTGGATTCAATGATTGCACCCAGGATGCAAGAATCAGCAAACATGTAAGCCAAAAGCCGTATATGTTAGCTGGAACTGTTGAGAAATAGAGTACAAACAGTAAAGGGCCAAGTACAGATCCCTGTGGTATGCCAATGGTGATAGCTACTGGTACAGGGTGATTCACCAACTTTCACAGCATGTGTTCTGTTAGTGAGACAATTGGTTACCCATCTAGTGATGTAAGGATTAATCCCCCGCTGAGAGAGTTTCTCAGTGACACTTGAGTGGAGGATTGTGTCCAAACCCTAGGCCAGATCAGGATAGGCAGTATGCACTATATTACCATCATCCAGGCCCATCACACAGAATCAATGGGCTGTGACAACATCAGATATTGCCTATTGCGTGACTAAGCACATGCACCTTGCTGACATGTATAATATGGGGATTTTTTCAAAGATAAAAAAGAAGTGGATAAAGTAAATGTGGATATGATTAAATACAGATATAAAAATAGAAGGAAAGAATATGTTAAAAGAACAGATAAAAAGTTATATCATGTTACATGGGTTATATGGAATTAAAGAATAAATGAAATTATGTTTAATGGGATAGCTCACTCAGAAGTGTAGTGCCTCCCATATGCAGCACAGTAGTGTCAGTAATCCATACACCTGGTGTGGAAATAGAGCCTTCAGCGTTCTGTATCAAATGTGAGTGTGCTACCTGTTGTGCCACTGACACTAACAGTTTAAGATTATATCAGATGTGTATGCTGATGACACAGACCATTAGCTGCCAACCTGTGGGATGATGCAGGATTTGTGTAGGGAACACAGGGATCCAACCCTTCAAGCCAGCCTCTGTGAGTAGCTGTGATGCATCTGACTCAATGAACTCCAGTAAAATGTCCATTGTCAATAGTATGGGAAGTGATAGAGAGCCTGCACTGAAGAGGGTTATACACTAAGGATGAAATTCACACAAAATGTCTATGGTAATAAGGGGAACTAGTGCCAGGAGAGCCACTCTGCCACTGAAGAAAGTCTAACCCAAACCGAATGACACTCTTGAAAAAAAAGAAAAACATATATCTGTATGTGTGTATACGTGTGTTTGTGAGTGTGTATGTGTGTGTATGTGCGTCTGTGTGTGCATGGATATGTATGCACTCATAAGTGTATATGTGCATGTGTGTGTGTATATGTGTGTGTGTGTGTGTGTGTGTGAGTGTGTGTGGTGTGTCCATGTGTACGTGTCTATCTTTAAGACAACTGACACCTTTAGCCTGTGCCAGAATTCTGAATATACATTTTGTGGTGGCCTGAAATCCTGTAACTATGGCACAGTCTGGATCACATGTTGATGAAACTGACTGCATGCAAAAAGGTGACCATCTCTTTATTTAGGAAATCCTGAATACCAGAATGTTACATCTACAGGTGTATATTAAAGGAATGAATAATCAAAATTGCCACTGCTCAGATGAGCGAAAATGCAGCAACTCGAAAATGTTATTGTGGGGGCCTGTGCCCCCCCCCCACTAAATATATATTCCAACTCCAATATCACACTACAGTGAAGAAAGGGCAAATATTCTGATCTTCGCTGTACTGTGATAAAAAAAGAAACAAACCTCGAGTTACTACATTTTCGCTCATCTGAGCATTTGCAATTTTGATTATTCATTCTTTTAATATAGACCCACATCTACCACCCTAGCTATGGTGATAGATGGGGAAATTCTCTGCCTCTCTGGAATAAGTTAACAGATTATCATGATGTGACAGACTCCAATATCTTATTCATTTTCATAGTTCCTACCTTGTGGGGAACCCACTATGAAGTTTTGAGAACAACCGTTATACTTTGTCATCCTACAGTCAGATCTAGGTAAAAGGCTAATCAGTGGACGTGTCTGGTGGTGGAATATGGGTAGGCCAAGGTGGTAAAGCTCAAGTTACCAGTTACATAATAAAGCCTTCATATTTTGTTAAGCTGCAGTCAGGGTCTTTCCCTCAAAAACTGCTCCACTATACTGTCCTGATGTGAAAACACTGATACAGTAAAATGAACTGTGACCATTTGGGAGATACATACACAGGCGTAGCATCAAGGCTATTGACAAGGAAGATGTAAGCGTGAGGGTGGAGAAGGGAGGGATGCCACTGGCAGGGGCAAATTAATTATCCACTGCTAGCTATTTATTTATTTATTTATTCATTCAGTTAGTTAGTTAGTTAGTTATCCTTTGCTAATGGGCTTAACCACTACCAGGCAGAGCCCATTTACAGAAAAGACCCACAGAGTAAAGTTCCCCAATGAATAAATCAATACAGAACACAACGACTAACTGTAATAAAGGCAGTATAACATATTATTCATGCTATTAAAGTTTTTACAAACACACATGGGCAATATACATGGTAAGTAAGCAGAGATGTTATCAGTCATCTACAAATATCTTAAATCTAAGTAGCTGCATGCACATGTGCAAACTTTAAAAATAGTTAATGAAACTAACATGTGATTGCCATCCATATAAATCTTAAATATTGGATAAATACTATTAATATTAATATTATTATCTAGTGGATGTTTATACCTGGGATCATACTCACTGGCTTACCAAATGCATTGCTATAGTCATTGTCTGGTACTGGGACAGACACAGAGTACAGCAATACAGTAGGGGGCAATGAGAATATTGCAGCAAAGGTTAACCCCCGGATTCACTATCCTTCCGTGCAGGACTAGCTTAGTCCTGCATGGAAGCGTCTGTTTAGGAGCAGGACATCAGCGCGCCATGCATATTAATGAAGGCACGCTGCTGAGCTTCTAAAGGGACATGGAGCATGTACGAGTGCAGGGGACCTGTCTAAGAGCAGAGCTCTCAGAATATACATGCCCTTGCAATGAAGAATAGCAGTGTATGAATAAGAATGAGTGAGACTGCTCATAAGTGTTCGCATACCCCCAGCAACATCCCCCCAAGTTTACAAGAGCAATATGTAAAACAGTAAAGATAAAGACGTTTTTTGTTATAAAACAGATTAAATTTAACCATAGTTGCGTGGGTTTGCCCACCGCTTAGCTACGGTTAATTCAGCTTAAATGGCACAAGAGGATAAAAAGCAAGATATATATGCAAATGAAGCAGTACAGCAATAGTGTAGTGGGCAGAGCATTCCACTTATGAGCAGTCATTCCCGGTTAAAGTCCCACTCCAGTACAAGCCATTTTCCATGTCAAATCACTTTATGATCAATTTTTTTTTGTTGCATAACCTACGACATAAGATATATTTGTGAAGTGGAGTACTGCATTAAATGCAGATGTGTGGTGTCATTGTCATAATGTTGCAAAGTCCACAGATAATCACAAGTGCCCCATACAGTATATGTACACAGGAATCAGGGATACAAATGGAAGGTAAAATGTGTAATGAATGATAAATCCATACATTTTCCAACTAGACCACCTTCCCAAGAACCTGTAGACATTACTGTCTAAATTAGTGCGGTGATAAGCAGGTGTAAGCACTAGTAAGCAAGAGTAAGCATATTTAAGTAGTAGTAAGTGGGTTTAAGCCTGTTTGCACAGGGGTAAGCAATGCGCACACAGGTTAAGCAATATTGAAGCTAACACTCTGTAAGCATATTTAACCGGAGGTTAGCAATGTTTACCTTCGCACAAACCCGCTTACAGTCACTTAAAAGTGCCTTAATCAATCTGTATGCATCAGCCGCTGTTCTGGCCAGAAACAAAATAAACAACCTTTGCAGGTCTTGAGCCAAGGACCCTGTACACTATAGTCACAGTAGTTAACCACTAAGCCATCACAGCAGTACATAAGATTGAGGTATCACCAAACAGATTCTCACTATAGGAAATACAAACTGAACATGTTAAAGGAATCCATATTCAGTTTTATATTGTATAACCTACTACAGGACATAAATATGTGAACTGGAGTACTGCATTAAGCCCAGATGTGAAGTGTCATTGTAATAAAGTGTTGAAATCCCCTAATAAACACAAGGACCCCATACAGTGTACATACACATGAATCATGGATACCAAACACATATATAACATGTAATGAATAATAAATCAATGCCACAATGCAAATATAATGCAACCTAAATATTAAGCAACGCTAAGCATTGCACAGCCCAGCTTAGTAGGTGTAAGCAATGTGCAGGCCAGCTAACTCAGTCTGCCCATTGGTATACCCCTTTAAGCAATGCCAACCTTAGGTAAGCAGGTTTGGCCATAGCTTAGCCTTTTAAAAGACATCCAATCATGGCAAAGTGTGGGAAACTGGCTCTATTTAAACCCAACAGGCAGGAATACATCTCATAACTGGTTGTTGCTTCCCATTGTAGGCACTATGTCTGGAATGGAAGAGGGTGTGCGCTTTTGGGCGCAGTGCTGGGGCATCCAGGAGTCCAGAGTCATGGCAGGACTCCTTGAGAAAGACCATGAGCACAGACTGCTGCAGGGCCAGTACCAGGGTTCCCAATACAAAGCGGAAGCCTGGGACTATCTCGCCCGTGACCTCACCAGTGCCACTGGCATACCCCAAACTGGTGAGCAAGTCAGGCATCACTATGCTGACCTGAAGCGGAAAAAGGGGGATCTGTTGGATCAATGGATCCAAGAGGCTAGGAGGACAGGGGAAGTCCCAGCCATGTGTATGTATTAGTCCACTACCTGTTTAATAATTGTCAGCTCATGTATATCATGGATAGGTATGGCTAAATATTCCTCTTATGTCTTTCACAGTGGCAGGTGAGTGAGTTATGAACCAGGAAGCCCATGGCTGTAGACTGCAGCGGTTGTGACGCGAGGCAGGTTAGTAATACTCTTGCATGTACTGTCATAGGAAATAAATCTAAAAGTAGTAGTAGGTTAATTGCCTGTATAAAACCTGTATTGTTTAAGAAATGCACTCCATACACTAGAGAATAGGGCAGGAAGAGTCTCATATAGGTTGTATGTAAATAAAAGCATAATAGCCTGACAATTAAGGCCTAACTGCTGGACTGCATGTGTTCACTCTGGTATCATATGGTAATGTAGAGTTGCAATCGCATAATAGTACTGTTGTAGTAAGCACTGTTACCCACACTGTGCTACATAAATAAATTGTGTAGGAATGTCTGTATATGACTGTTGTAATCCCAAGAGGTCAAATAGTACAACTGAGAGAGACTTAGACAGAAAACACTGAAAAGACAGACAACAAAATCCAAATAGCACACTCAACTGTAATGTGAACTGTTGTATTTTTTGCACAAACAGCCATGGTTCAAATCCTGGGAGTGGTAGTAGGCTGCATGCAGAATCATACCCCACAAGTGTACAGAAATGTCCATAATGTCCAGTAAATAAGCCCATAGCTGCTGCCTGTCACCCTGTCCCCCTGGCAAATCAGTGGGATGATCCCAGATGTCTAGGCAGCAAACAAGACATACAGCTGACTGTCAGACATCTATAACAACAAACCTGTCATTCTAGCAACCCCCCAAAATGTTATGAGAGTAAGTAGCCAAGTATGTCCCATCTCCACCCCCATGTTGTCAAGCTGTGACCAGAGTGTGTACAGTAACAGAGTGGGATGTATGTGCATACTACTAACATGGAAACTGGTAATTTGTGTGGCAACATGCAGGTAGTGCTAACAAACATTACTCCCACAGGTCTGTTAGATATGAACACTGTGCCTGTAAATAAAAGATTGATATCCTGTACTGGTACTGTTTACTCTGGTATTGTATGGCATTGTTAGTGTTGCAGTTGCTCAGAATAATAAGGTATTACTCATCACTGTCACCCACACTGTACTACATAATACAACTGTCTAGGAAATCCTGTATAAGAGTGTTGTAATTACAAGGTCAGAATGTAAAACCAATCAGACAAGAGATACACAGCAATACCTATATAGCACACTCAACTGTGATGGATAGTGTTTTGTTTTTAGCAGACACAGCCATGGTTCGAATCCTGGGAGTGGTAGTAAGCTGTATGCAGAATCATACCCACAAGTGTACAGAAATGTCCAGAATGTCCAGTTATTTGGCCCATATCTGCTGGCTGTTACCCTGCCCCCTGCCATATCAGTGTGCTAATTTCTGACATGTAGGCAGAATTTCATGTCATATAACTGACTGTCAGACCTGTACATATTTGGAAAATGTCAAATAAAATAAACCTGTCATTGTACAAGTCACTAAAGGTTCAAGAGGGCAATATTTGAAATATGTCCTGGTTCACCTGCATATGGTGAAGACATGCCCAGAGTTTGTGCAAAAAGAGATGGGCAGGTATGTGCATAATATCAACCTGAAATCCGGGAGTATGTGTAGAAGCAGTTAGGTAGTGTTAACAAACAATACCTCCACAGGTATACCAGGTAAGAGGTGTATACTGCAGGTATCCCCTTAAAGGTGTATATGTTTGGAATGCAACATTATGGAGTGTCTTTTTGAAATGTGATGAATTAATGTTATGAATATTTAATATTTATCATAAAAATGCAATAATTTATAGATGAAAAATAAAAAATGTTGAATGTATTATGTAGGATGACAGTATTTGATATGTTATGGATAGATTTAATGGTAGTTAATGTGTGTTGGTGTTCATTGTGGGGATACACCATTAAATTTGGTTGGTAAAATTATATATGAATTTAAATGTGGGATTAACTGAATGTAATTAAATATTTAACACATTTATTTAGGGACTATAAAAAGGCTGCTTAATTTGTATCAAGTCTATTCCTTAGAAGGCTTATGGAGCCGAGGTACCAGATAACAAAGTGAAAATAACGAGTTTGCAGCTGCAGCAGCGCTTCTAGATTGTTTGCTTCATTTGAGAATTCCTTGTTCCCTTTGGGGAGCATTTGGTGTGTTTTTTGAATATGATTTACCACTAAGCCATGTCAAATATACATAACCCTGATGTTTTCACAAACATATCCTCCAGCACAGTCATTCAACAGTACAGGAAATGTATTTAAACATGTAGATGCATATATTTATTCATCTTCTTCTCTTTCGGCTGTTCCCATAGGGGTCGCCACAGTGTATCATCTGTTTCCATTTCTTCCTGTCCTCTGCATCTTGCTCTGTCACACCAACCACCTGCATGTCCTCTCTCACCACATCCATAAACCTTATCTTAGGCCTTCCTCTTTGCCTGTTACCTGGCAGCTTCATCCTTAGCATCCTTTTCCCAATATACCCAACATCCCTCCTCAGTACATGTCCAAACCAACACAATCTCGCATCTCTGACTTTGTCTCCAAACCGTCCAACCTGACCTGACCCTCGAATATACTTATTCCTAATCCTGTCCATCCTTCTCACACCCAGTGCAAATCTTAACATTTTTAACTCTGTCACTTCCAGCTCTGAATCCTGCCTTTATGTCAATGCCACCATCTCCAACACATACAACATATCTGGTCTCACTACCCTCTTGTAGACCTTCCCTTTCACTCTTACTAGTACCTGTCTGTCACAAATCACTCCTGACACTCTCCTCCACCCATTCCACCCTGCCTGTACTCTCTTCTTCAGCTCTCTTCCACACTCACCATTACTCTGACTTGTTGATCCCAAGTACTTAAACTCACCCACCTTCATCAACTCTACTCCCTGCATCCTCACCATTTCTCTATCCTCCCTCTCATTCACACACATATATTCTGTCTTAGTCCTGCTGACCTTCATTCCTCTCCTCTCTAGAGCATATCTCCACCTCTCCAGGGTCTCCTCAATGTCGCCCCTACTCTCACTACAGATCACAATGTCATCTGCAAACATCATAGTCCATGGGGCCCCTTGTCTGATCTCGTCTGTCAACCTGTTCATCACCATTGCAAATGAGAAAGGGCTCAGAGCTGATCCTTGATGTAATCCCACCTCCACCTTAAATGCATCTGTCACTCCCACTGCAGACTTCACCACTTTATTTTACTTTATTTTTAACCGTGTTAGTGTGACTGAGCTTTTGGCTCATTTTTGGCAGAGACCCAGGGAGAAAAGCTCCTCAGTAAATAAAATGCAAGTCCCATCACAGTCAGCAAAAAAGTTACTATCAGGTTACATTAGCACATGTGTGCGTATATATATTTCTATCTATATAGACATATAAATATATCTATCTATCTATATATATATATATATATATATATATATATATATATATATATATATATATATAGTAATGTATATATGTAAGGATATATATATATATATCTATATATGTACATACAGATTTATGACCACAGGCACTGTTAATGGGGGTGAGAGGGCCCAAGCTACATACATCCTGTATGTATTGATATTACCCCCCCATAGCCAAACAGGTCTGCCCTGCAATACAGTACCAACTGTTGCAAGTCCCATAACCAGGACCCGACACAACATGGGCACAAGATGTTAACAGTAATCCATCCCACCTGTATGATGTCAGACTGATATCAATAACATATCATGTAGTACAGTCTGGCTATCATAGGAAATATAGAATGTGGAAGCAGTAAACATTCCTAGGATACATATACACTCACACACATATATGCAGATACACACACACACACACACACACACACACACACACACACACATATATATATATATATATATATATATATATATATATATATATATATACATATACATATACTTATATATGGATATATATGTAACTACACATGCATACACAGAGATACAGAGATATGTATAGGAAGATACATATTTAGAGGGTGCACACCATACGGAACAGCCGATATTCCAACAGTTGACACCTTGCCAAATGGACACTGTATGAATCACCCATACAAAAGACAATTGTAGCCTGAAACATATACCACAGAGAGGTCAAAGGATATAACACCACACACAGGTTTGCATACCTGAGAAAGCTTTATTTGTTTACTATTACAGTTGAATATGCCATGTCATATAGCTGTTTAGACTTTGAAATACCTATAACCAGACTAATGCAACTCTCAAACAGATCAGTTAATACCGTATTCCGGAAAGTGTAACATATGTTGCTGTCCAGGCCAAGAGCTTCAAGTAGTACAACAGTAAAGACAGACTGGGCCACAGGATAACAATCAATCAACAATAAGTAATGCAGATGTATAGTCCAGCAGCCTCTATCTACACTCTGTATGCAGTTCCTAGGGGGAAAAGACTTCAGCTGACACAATGGGATGTATCTGTTACATAAAAAGGCATAACTGAAACTATCACAATCACACTGACAAACAGAACAGTCTCTGTATGGCAGGAAGCAGTAAGCCTGCATTTTCCCAAGGTGAATTGTATGGTAATGTACATCCAAATACCACAAGGCAGCTTACCCCTGATTTCCCTTACATGTTGTAACAGCCTAGATTAGTTATGGTGCACCCCCCCATAGCCTGACATACAGGGGCATATACCACTGTTACATATACTGACCTCTGGACTGCAGAAGGGCACACATGTATTGTGCAGATGAAGCCCACACATATATGGACCCAACCTCACAATATGTGTGGGGGCCGCAACAGCAGCATGACATACTCACAGGCCACTACATAATAACCCCTGACAGCTTGTCATATGGACAAAGCCTGGTATGTAGGTGGAGGACAGGGGCTGGGACATAGGCCCATTTGTGAAATAATATTGTCATACACTAAACAAGTTTCTGGTGTTACAGGATAGTCTGCAAAATACCCTTAGTCAGGATTATGAAGTCAGAAACACAAATGGATGTAGCCATGTACTGATAGCACTCAGCACACACAATGCCAGTGATATATCTGACACAAGACCTGTGTGGTGGACAGACAAAATATAACAGGCACACCTCTGGCCATCAAGTGGATAGGCACACAGTTGAGAGCTATGCAGACAGACTGCAATCCATGTTTAACTAGTATGTACACACAAGCCCTGTAACACTGGTGCTATACAATGCATACAACAACACTACTCACACTCTGTTTGTAGTTCTGGAACCTCATACAAATATGTAGCTGGCCTGAGTGTGCAAGTTCTCTTGTAAGAGGTATTGCTACCTGCTGTCTGTAACACTGCTGCCCACACACAGGAAGGATGTCCACCATACAGGAAAGGTAAAGGGACCACGCTCACATGATGTAGGGATTTATAGTAGTGGGTTGCCATGACAGTGGTAAATGGAAGGACTACACAGCATGCTGCATGCAGGTAACAAGTGGAGGACACTGATTGGTGCAGAGGCCATCACCTGATCATGTGCATCACCTACAAAAGCCATGCTGCAATCTATCCCAAGCAGCTCGATCCATTTACTGGAGAGAGAGAGAGAGAGAGAGAGAGAGAGAGAGAGAGAGAGAGAGAGAGAGAAAGAAAGAAAGAGAAATCAGATCCACAACCAAAGCCAAAACATAAACAAAGAAATCAGGCTAAGGCCATAGCCAAGGAGAAAAAAAAAACCTCCTAAAAGGACACCATCCACAACAGACCTCATTCCCACAACAGGTATGGAAGTATATATGCATGTAATTGATTGTAGTACTTGGTCTATAATACTGGGATAGATAATGTGGAATGATATATATGTGCCATCAGGTGTTGCTGTTGTAATGATGTTCAGCTGAACAACTGTGCTGGACAATAGAGTCGGTCCCTGTGGGTAGTGGGTCATATCCGTCAACTATGCAAAGCAGCACTGACTGACAAGATGTAAGTCAACATAGTGTGTATTGTGTAATGGAAAGGATGTATATTACTGTGGTCAATAGCTGGTGGTGGAAGTAATGCCATAATGATGGACACGTGGGTTCCAGAGGCCACCACTTGCAGGACACTCAGGTTAACATCTATTGTAGCATGCTGAAATGCCATAGGTGTGTAATAGGCTTACCTGCAATCTGGCCCTATATATACCCCATAATGTTAGGCTGTGTCCATATGTGGCACCTGTCTGTGTTGTAGCAATGCAGAACAGTGCAGCTGTGCAGGAAGGAGAGTTAGAAATTGTGGACCTGATGTCTGAATGTACTCCATATATAGGTATGTATATGTGTAAGGGGAGATTTCTGTTTACTGCAATATAGTGCAGTCTCGGAGTTGGTATATTTAAGTAGCGGGGGGGGCACAGCCCCACATGTGGGGGGTGCATGGGGGCTTGCCCTCCTGCTTAAACCCGTTAGGGTAAAAATTTAAAGTTTTGATTTTTTTTCATTTTCAAAGTTACGGAACTTCGACAATATGGTGTTGACCATATTGTTTTCGATGTTCTGTAACTTTGATTTCATAATATAGACCCTAAAATGGGTCTATATTATATTCCTGAAAGCCGACAATGTCGAATCTGACATTCGGCATGAGAATATCAAATGCTCAGCATCTCGAGTGTGTAAATGGAAATCTCCGTAAGGGGAGATTTCCATTTACTGCAATGTAGTGTGGTCTCGGAGTTGGTATATTTAAGTAGCGGGGGGTGTGGGGGTGTAGGGGGGCTTGCCCCACCTGCTTAAACCCATTAGGGTAACAATTTAAAGTTTTGAGTTTTTTTTTCATTTTCGAAGTTATGGAACTTCGACAATATGGTGTCGACCATACTGTATTCGATGTTCTGTAACTTTGATGTTATAATATAGACCCTATAAAATATGTATATATATATATATATATATATATATGTATGTATATATATATATATATATATATATATATATATATATACATATACATGTCTGCAGATATACAGATACCCATATGTAGACATATATATATATATATATATATATATATATATATATTTATATATATATATTTATATATATATATATATATATATATATATATATATATATATATATATATATATTTATATATATATATATATATACGCAAATATATGTACACACACACACACACACACACATATATATATTATATATATATATATATATATATATATATGTGTGTGTGTGTGTGTGTGTATGTCTACATATATACAAACACACACACATATGTAAAATACATGTCCCCTATATTACCACCACAGTGCTGCATGCTATGTGTGAAGGAACATCACGCATAGCAATACACACAGATATATACAGTTGTTAGTGTGTGCAACATGGACAGGTATGTCCCATGTGAACCCCTTGTTGAGACCACATTGCCCTTGTCTGTGAAGTAGGGAATGGGAATATGGGGAAGGATAGCATGTATATTTGTGTAGGTGGTTCAGGTTGGTAGATATAGAGGACAGCCTACAGGTTTGGGATATGAAACATGTGGTGGGTAAACACCCTGGATGGTGTGTGTGGTCTGTGATGTGGAGGCCCTATAAGCCCCCATATGTGAACAATGGGAACATGGTCACCACCCTTTGCTAGTCACAACAGCAGTTCCACAGTCCTAATGGTGCCTGGCCTGGAGGCTGAACATGAGGAGCATGTGGACCCTGTGATTGTGTCCTGGGTGCCGCAAGGTGCTGTGGCACATCCCACAAGTTTCTGTGGAGCCCCCTATGGAACAGACCCTGAACCTGACCTCGGGTGACAGAATCATGTCTGTGTGTGTCCCTGAGGGGGGAACAACATCCTCTGAGGTGGTTCCACCTGAAGGTAGTGCTGGACCAGTAGATGAGGAGGCCCCTGGGTGGGTCCCACGTGTGATGTGGCCTGGTAACATGGCCAGGCGAGGTGGGGGAGGTGGTTCTGCTGGCAACTATTCCCTAAACATGGTATTGTGTCACTGTTATAGAACATATGTGGGTAGTAATAGTCCACACAATCCCGGAACATGTCCAACAGCATGCAAAGATATCCCCAATAACACAGAATGACAGATGTGCAGCAATCACATAGCAAGCATACCACATGCATATATGGAACCATAGTAGCCCTGACAATGGGATGCAGTTGAAATAGTCTGTAACAGGCCAGCCATGATAGTGTCCACACAGGGAACATGGCTACAAACACATAGCATGTGTGGTGCAATACAATATATGTCCCAATGGTAGGTAAGATGTAGCCATACCTATTGAGTTGTGTGAACAGTTTGTTGCCCCTGATATGGTGGCAGAGATGTGTATTAAGAACTATGGTAACCTTGCTGTATGAGTTGCTTAGACCTGTTTCCATCTTTATGTCTTTCAGGCAAGATGTCCCACAGCCATTTACCAGGGTATTCAGCAGCAGAAAATGAGGTAATCCTGAACCAACTTATACAGCACTATCCAGTTCTGTTCAGCAGGGCTGCTCATGAGCAGCAGGAGTGGACTGCACTGTGGAACAATCTAGTCCACAGGTTCAATGATGTTGGCCTGCATAACCGCTGTTATGAGCAGGTCCGGCATCATTGTACTGACCTGTTTCACAATGCCTGTCAGCGTGCTGCTGCAGTCCAGGGGGATCACCTCATAATGGGGAGCCCCATGCCATCCATCCCCCCTGACATGTGTTGAGGAACTCCTCGCTAGCCTCGTGGCACCTGCCTGCCCGCACACCCAACAACTGGTAGAGACCATTGTGGAGGTGGGTGCTACCCACACACCAGCTGAGGAGTGTGCAGGTTAGGTCACAGGGCACATCAGTAGACCACTGCTGCGTATGCATCTGCATCTGTACAGGTAGATCATGCATATGTGAGATGTCATAGATATAGTTTGTTGCTGAGTAGTAGTAATAAACAGATGTGCATAAGTGGTAGTATTATAGACTTTTACTGCTGATGTACTGTAATGCTGCACCCACCCTGTAGCAATACCACAGTTGTGGCCACTGACATCACATCTCTTACACTCTTATGTAGGTCCCCCTGGTATACCACCAAGGCAGCAGCCTGTAGCTGGTGAGTATGGTTTATGTTCATGCTTACAAATACACCGGGCATGTAATGGCTATGGTATATTCCATGCACACATCTAACACACCTATCCATAATGCATGCCATACATGTTCAAATATTGTTGCTGTTAAATGCACTGCATCACAGTGGTGACCATGATGGGGTATCTGAAGGGTATGTCAGACAACTGCAAGATAACTTACATCCTGTCATTGTTAAATGTGTCCACAGGGATGAACATAATGGTGGGACACATGGTCTACAGTAGGGACATGTGTGAAACATCACCCTTATACAGTGCAACAACAGTGTATATACCAGTATTACAATGACAGCTGTTACAGATCTGCAGTATGACATAACATAATACTGTGGTCCACATTATTAGCTGGGACTAGGCTGTTACACATGGTGTTCAGTGTATGGAACTCTGCAAACTGACACACATGTGTAGGCCATACTTGTCAAACTTCTGCAAAAAGGCTGAAGGTGGGGAGGGTGTGGCAGCATGACACACCAGTGCACTGCAGCAGGGATCCTAAGGATGTTAAAAATGGCTGTATCTGTACACAGTCAGGTTCAGCAACTGTGGCAGATGTAACCCTAACTCCACAGCAATAGTGACGGCAGTGTGTGAACTCCAAGGGATGTGCACATGAGTAGACCTTGCAATCATGCAGAGTTGGGTGACATGTGTACGGCAGACTAACCATATACTGACAAATGCAGATGGCCCATGCTAGTATACCCCTGCCAGGAATAGTGACTGCTGTACTACACATTAACAATAGGTGCAACAAACTGTCATGATAAGGCTGTGCACACATATGCACCCACGGAGTGTATGCATTGTGATCAGCATTTGCACACCTATCACATTTCTTAGACACTGCATGTGAATGTACAGGACACATGTCACATATCAGGCTCATGCACTGTTAATATATGCGGTGATGTGGTCCCATGGCAGATCAAGGAAGAGTGCGTCATATCAATAAGGGTGTGTGCACTCCCCATAGTCATGGTAAGGTCTGACGGTTGTCAGTGTAATAGTATCGGATTGGTCATACATGCACCACTGAGATCTGTAAACCAGACATCAGGCATTCACAAATGCCATCTGTCCACATATCATCCCAGGTATGTGTCGTTCAAATACATAGAGGCTGTGAGCATTAGAGCAGACATAACTGATACAGTAATACACATTCAGCAATGGTTTGTACACCTGTGAGGTTTGGTGCATAGTACATGGCAGGGTGCAGAACAGGTGCACAGCAATACTGTGTACATGGGTGCAGTGTTTTCCAGGGGAAGGGGCATCACCTACTAACACAGCCCATGCATCACACACATGTTTACTTTTGCTAGCATGGATTGACTATAGCTGCACTGCATGCTGTTGAGTACCATATGTTGTGCATGTTGACAGATGGGTAATGGGAGGACTGTGTGTACTATCTTTGTGCAACCTCACCTGTATGTGTGTGTGGGTGGGGGGATATTTTGTCTGTAAGTGCAATATTGGTGGAGTGGTGGGAGGGTGATGCATGTAGGATGTGTGTGTGCATGTGTGTGTGTGTTTGTGTGGTTGTCAATGTATGCACATGTGTAATTGTATGGTTGTTCATATGGCAGTACTGCCCTTTGGGATCGTGCAGTACATGGACATGGACTGACACATGAGACACCAGGAATACTTGTCTGATATGTAATCACAGGACAGCTGATAGTATAATAAGGTCTGTAGCATGAAACATGCATTGGGAGGGAAAGTAGACACCACGTATACCCTTAATATTGCAATCAGCAGAGAGGTGAACGACTACCCGCATATACAGCACTACAGATTCATTGGGGAAATACTAGACAACACCAGAGAGTATATCCATATATTTCTGTTGTCCACATGATAAGTTGATTGAGCAGCAGATCTGGCATGTACTGAGCAATACTTACATATGACACTCCAGTGCGTGACATTATGGAGTGAATGTAGTAGCCCCTAACATATAGGGGCCATGCTCACGATGTCTGGACATACACAGGGTGAACACTGGATGACAGCAGTGAGGTCATGTAAAACCTACTCCACTCAAGTCAAGGAAGTAATGGAGTAACAGGTCTTGTGTTGTGATCACTCGTCTAGGCATTTACAGGAATGATACATTAATGAGTGGTATTAATGAGTGTATGTTATCAAGTGTGATGCAGGATAGGGAACTTATGTGAATAAACGTGGGACTGTCTGTAAAATCAGGGACAGGTAGGTATTAAGGTGGAATGTGTGTGTGTGTGTGTGTGTGTGTGTGTGTGTGTGTGTGTGTGTGTGTGCATATGTACTGTTATGCAATGCTGCACAGGTCTTAAAGTGCATTTCTTGTTTTCCCCCACAGGTGGTGAAGTGGGTCAAGGTCCCTGCTGCATGCAATCTGATGTTGGTGTCCATACAGACACCAAAGTTGATGATAATACTGTTGAGGCACAGGTGGGGTTGTCAGAGGCTGAGACTGCACCGTCGTTTTACATCCCCCTCTTAGCCACCCCAAATCTGCACACAGTTACAGTGCCTATACATACCCCATCACCAGTGGCCATAGCAGAGGGACAGTTGGTGGTTGGTGGCAGTGCACAGGAGAGTGTGGTATCTGTGCCTACTGTGTCTGGTCACAGCAGGCATAGCCAGATGTCTGGCAGGGCATCACATAGGCAGATGTACCAGGGTGCTCATGGTAGGGCCACTGGTCATCATGCCCCTGGCAGAAGTGTCACAACTGGTACCACCAGGCGTATGTTTCAGACTGTCATGGGGGTGCAGGCACATATGGAACTGTACACCAGACAGAGCCTGAGGCTGCAGAGGGCTGCTCTCTCATCTGCAAGTGACAACTTCCATAAACTGTCCGGTGTCCTCCGTGGTTATACTGAAGTCATAGATAGACAGTTGGGTGAGATGGTGGGCCTCATCAACCATGGTTTGCCCATGCTTGAACATGTTGTGGGAGTGTGGCAATGGCCACGTGGACATAGGCCAGCAACGCCAACAGCTGGCGGTCGACGTGGACATGTTAAGACACCAAGGCACTCCCATAGTGGCAGTACCAGCCCCAGCACTGCAGGGGGTGCTGTCCACACCACATCACAGCAGGCCATGTGCATGTGCCCCTGGCCAGTCCCAAGAGGGACCTGTTTCCAGTGGACATCTGTCATCATCAGGGGAGAGTAGCACATCGAGACTTGTACCTGGAAGTGCCCATGGAACCCCTGACAGGCACAGTCCATATGTCCATGGCTGGAGGTGGTGAACTGCACACCCTGTCAGGTATGGTCTGCAGCTGTCCAAGAAACACCTGTATAGGGCAGCCACATGGCAGAACTGTGTGCATGCATATCCACACACTATATGAACACACCTAGGCCAACCCCATACCTACACACACCACATCACCATGCCCATTTCAACTAATTACACCTCTCACCCACACACATGGTGTTAAATGTATGGCCCACCCTCGGTCTCTGGCAAACCAACAACACACCCTGTGCATATGATGATACCTGTGCCACATACCTGTCATCCATAACATTGATGCAGGGACAGGCTAATATGGTTCTGATGCACATGGTGACTGTACTACAGTGTACCAATGTACTGCAGTGTGACATGTCATCAGGAGTAATGTTAATGCTTACATGTCAGGTAGTGTAGCTGTCCAGCCATGATGCATTATACCTGTTAGTAACACTGAGTGATTGTGGTCTCCATAATGTTATCCATTTGTGTTGTAGGTGTATATGTGTCAGCAGGAGGATGGTCTGCAGTCATATTCCATTAGTGGTATGGCACTGTGGTGACACCATGGGTGTGACATATCCTGGGTACAGTTGAACACATGTCACAGGTTTGTATAACAGTTATTGCCTGTGCCACATGGACAGGTGACCCGCTGGGACATGTATAATCAGCAACCTGATGTAGACCCATCCACATCCACACACACTCATACTTGGAAACACTGGGACTAGACCCCTACCTAGGTATGTAGTGCTACTGAAGTGTGTGGCTTTTAATGCACACACCACACAGTGTTTAGGGTGAGGTGTGTTCCAGGTTACATGTTACATGCAGAAAATCCCCAGACATGTACAGTATGGTAATGGGGATGTAATGGTTGTATATGGACAATACATAGTGTGACATACCATCATACACACATTAACAGACACATAACAGGCAGACACACATCCGAGAGACCTGGGCCTATTGATGCTAACTAACTTGTCAGTGTGTCCAATGTGTTACAGGTAGGCTGCACACAGCACATGCATAACTGGGCTGGATTGTGGTATCAGTTACCTGTATGGTTGATGGAGACAGTGGTCACCATACAGTGGTGCATGGGACATATACCGGGTGTACCATGGTGTAATGACAGTGTACACAGCACCCACATCCCACAGTGGATATTGTACTCACTAGAACCCATGATGACACTCTGACATACCCACCATCACACATTGCCCACGACTGTGATACAACCCATTGTACATCCCAACAGTGGTACTACAGGGATATGCATCTAATGCACATGCCACAGGCATAGTAGGGTGTTGTATTGTCATGCCTCACCTATGGGCAGCAACAACACTATCTGTACTACTATGTGGCAATGCATATTGTAATTGGAGTATGTGGCCATGGAATGCTGTACCCTACAGCTATACAGACATGCACACATACACATACCTGCCAGAACTCAATGAGTATCCCATGCCTATCAACCCATTTGTACAACACTGTTGTGCTGGTACTGCAAGGCTCATGTAGCTATTAGGGAGAGGAGCATAACAGGGTACATGTAATGTCTGATACAGCAGCAGCCACATCTTACTATGGCAATGGGTGTTGCAGTGGTTGTGAAGGCCCTCATGGTATTTCCAACTACAGGTGAACTAACACACAGACACTGCTATCCTCAGTAATGCACACTTACACATGTGTCAGTACTGGGGTGCATCACTGCAGGTGGTCATAGGTGTGCACCTGGCTATTGTCCATGGAGAGATGGGTAGTGTAGGGGATGTGTGTACAGTGGTATCATGCCACCTGCTATGTGCCAGCAGGCAATCTATTGACAGACACTACTCTGGTGACCCACAGGGTGAGAGCAACATGCATCAGTCAATCCTCTGGGTGCCTCCTGCAAATGGCCACTGAGGTGATCCAGGTGACATGTATGCAACATGTATTACAACACATGGTTAGTGTCTGTGATGGAGACTTGTACCCAAGCATGTTCTGTTGTCTGTGGTAGAGTAGTAGAGGTACCCATGGCATGTGGTGCATACAGGGTGTCTCCTATATGTGCCAGTTATAACACAGCTGGGCAGACATGTCAGTGTCAGTCAAGCATAGGGTGTCTGTATGTATCCAAGCTGGATACCTGCCATCTGCACATCTGTACAGGGACTGACAGACATCAGCCTGGCAAGTAGCTATGCAGTAGGATGAATGTGTCAATGGCTAGACATCTGACAACAATATGTATGCCATTACTACATGTTGGAAGTCCTCACTGACATGTGCTGTATAGATGGCAGTCTACAGTCACTTTCCACATGTCAGATCATTATCCATTAGGGGATCTATACTGTGACACAGCTCACAGACCGGGTACATGACAGTGAGGCCTCAGAGTCCAGCTATGCCTGCAGGTGTACTTGTTGTCAGTACTACATTTAGCACTCTACTCTTGCCTGGGACAGCACTGTCAACAGTATTACTGCCATGATACACTACATGCCAGTATGACAGCACGTAACCTGGGTTACTACCCTTGTATGTAACACATTTACACAGATAACAGTGCTGTACAGGTCTTATATACTTGAGTGTCACAGATATGACACTCACACCCCTTGCTACTGTAATGACAGCACAGAGATGCATGTATTTTACATGGCATTACATACACTTATTACAGATGTCATTACCCTGCTATGTTATCAGACTTGGATGCCAGCACTGGTTGCCAGGGCTGAGCCATGCTTATCAGGTGTCAGCATTGCTGCAATATAACAGCTAAGCACATTTGTGCACTGGCAGGAAAAGCCTACATGGTTTAAGCGCCTATACATTTAACCATATTTTAGCAGTGCTTAGCTTCGCACAAACCTGCGCAAACACACTTAAAGCTGCTCAAAACTGCCTTAACCACTCTGTATCCAACATCCCTTTTTCTGCACAGCAAAAAAACACACAGCCCTTGCAGGTCTTGAATCCAGCACCTTGTACACTATAGTCACAGCAGTTAATCACTAAGCCATGAAAACAGTTGTTTTTCCAATATATCTGTCAGTGCACATATTGAATAGTATTGAACAATTGGTTTGAATTCCACAATTGTATAGTACTTGTTACTGATATTACTGTTGCATCACATAATTTGTTATATCTAAATATACACATATTAGATACATACGGTGAGATACATCTGGGAAGGTATACACAACCGTGATGTTTACACGTGACAGGAATATGGCTATATACATATACAAATGTAGATATATGTCTACATGTGCATACACATATATATTCATACATATGTATGACTACACATCTGTATAGCGCTTCATATATATGGCCATTTGTAGATCTCTCTGTATATATATATATATATATATATATATATATATATATATATATATATATATATATATGTATATGTTTAGACATATATTGCTGTGTATATGTATATATTTCGGTTTTTGTATGTATATCTTCTTCCTCTTTTGGCTGCTCTCGTTCACCACAGCGGATCATCTGTTTCCATTTATTCCTGTCCTCTGCATCCTGCTCTGTCACACCAACCACCTGCATGTCCTGTCTCACCACATCCATAAACCTTATCTTAGGCCTTCCTCTTTTCCTGATACCTGGCAGCTTCATCCTTAGCATCTTTTTCCCAATATACTCTGCACCCCTCCACAGCACATGTCCAAACCAACATGATCTTGCCTCTCTGGCTTTGTCTCCAAACCTTCCAACCTGGGCTGACCCTCTAATATACTTATTCCAAATCCTGTCCACCCTCATCACACTCAGTGCAAATCTTAACATCTTTAACTCTCCCACATCCAGCTCTGACTCCTGCCTTTTTGTGAATGTCACTGTCTCCAACCCATATAACATAGCTGGTCTCACTACCCTCTTGTAGACCTTCCCTTTCACTCTTACTGGTACTCGTCTGTCACAAATCAATCCTGACACTCTTCTCCACACACTCCATCCTGCCTGTACTCTCTTCTTCACCTCTCTTTCACACTCACTATTACTCTGAACTGTTGATCCCAAGTATTTAAACTCATCCACTTCGCCACCTGTACTCCCTGCATCCTCACCATTCCTCTAGCCTTCCTCTCATTCACACACATATATTCTGTCTTAGTCATGCTGACTTTCACAGCATATCTCCACCTCTCCACCTCTCCAGGGTTTTTATCTGTGTATGTGTATATATATATATATATATATATATATATATATATATATATATATATATATATATATATATATATAAATTTAATCAAACTGAAATGTTCCCAGGGAAAGAGTCCGTCATCGGAGTTTGGTATTTCCTCCACTATGGTGTGGTCTCAGAGTTGGCATATTAAAGTAGGGGAGGTGTGGGAGGCACAGCCCCCCATGTTGGGGGGTGTGGGAGCAAAGCACCCACTTCTGTCAGTGTTTAAAGTATTGAAAAAAATGTTTACTGCACGGAACACTGATTTCTTTCCCTGGGAAAGAAATCGATGTTCCGTCAGTTCGCTCTTCTGAGATTTTAAACATTTCAGTTCGATTAAATTGCATTCGGCGTTTTCAGCATTCGATATGCTGATATAGACCTATATATATATATATATATATATATATATATATATATATATATATGTGTGTACATATATATCCATATATGTATGTAGATATGTATATGTGTATATATCTATATAGATATATGGATGTGTATATATATATATATATATATATATATATATATATGGTTACCATATGTCCAGAACATGGAGTGGAGTCCTACCTCAGCACCAATAGTCCCAACCTCTTAGTGCAAGGGGATGTCATGTTTGTATTGCAGGTATATATGTAGATTGTTGCTACTGTAACGGGGGGTGTCTTAACAGACATGTTGTGTGTAGGAGGTCACATTTACTTTTGACATGTACGCCATTGGCTACTGACAGACATCCTAAGGACATCATAGTACAGTACCACTGCTAGCACAGTAATGATCCTGTGGACTACAGCACAGATATGACCAATATATGTGGACAGTCTGGCACTCTGTGGTCAGTCCAAAGGTGTACACAAATCCCCTTCATGAGAGGCATGTGGATCACGCCTCACAATGTGGATGTTAATAGCCATGAACATGAGTATATCACATAAATACTGGACTACATATGCTCACTAAGTTTATGCATTCACACAAGCCAGTCTGTCCTGACACATAATACCTGGTGGTGCAGAGGTCACATGGCCACATACTACCCAGTAGTTAGTGACATACATCTGTACAGAATCCCACTGCTTTGTCAGAAATACACAACAGCTATGGTGGCCTGGCAGCAGTATGTCTTGCAAATAACTGGACATAACAGCACACTGGGTAATTAGACTAAGCTGATAGGCATGTTACAAAGCACTGTGCAAACTACAGGCAGACTGCCACAACACTGGACTACATTTTGTATGGGGGAATACACATATACCTGCAAATATAGCAGGTTCTACACGCATGTCACAACACAGAGTAACAGACACCTGTGAGAAAGTGCATACCCACAACCAATGTGAACACAGCCACAGCCATATATGATAGACAAGCTTAATATGACACTATATGGACTGTCTGATAAACACCATCCTCATATGTGCCACTCACACACTAACCCTACATATACTGGGTCATGACACAGTGTGGTCCGATGCCTCTCTGTGGTATGGGACACGTGTGTGTCTGGCCCTACAGACATGTGAGCCAAAAGGGTACCATACACTGGAGCAGCATGTAACATCAGATAGAACAGAACCAAGAACAATGGCATCTACCACATTCTGTGCACAGCCAAAGGTACGTATGCTCACCATAAGTATACAGACCACAGTACTGTACACACAACCACAGAATGCTCAGGTTATGTCTACAGAAATAGCCCCTACTATACATAACATGTCTAGCAGTTTGATATCTGACTGGTTTGTTATCAGGTATGATGTCAATAAATAATGGTGTACAGAACATATGCACCTCTTACTGCATGACATATGTACAAAGGTTGACAGACCTGTGGCTGGAGCTACAAACACTGGGCCAATATTGTCATGTTGCTGTGATAACCTCATACATTTACTGTCGTACTAGGGTTTATTGTGACATATGTCCTATGAGGGATATGAAGTCAGTAAATCTCATGGCTGTCACCATGTAGCGGCTGCAATCCTCAGACTATGCTTCTGCAGTTCTAAGATAGGTGTTCTGTGAGTAACACAGGAAACATAAGGTTCCACACACTGCCCAGTCTGCAGATAACCCTATAGATGGGAGTTTCCTTAAACACATAACACTATCATGACAGGTATTAAATCATGTAGACCAGCCATATCCACACACACCCTGTTGAACCGACATTACTCCAAATGTAGAAGAGCAACACTTACATTCTGTTATCTTGTCTGGCACATCCCCCTCCTGTCTGTTGACCTGTTTCCACAGTGTATGTTGTTAGAGGTAAATCCCAATACCATCTGTGATGCTGTTTGCCAAACACCAAATTTAGGTCCTGCTCACAGTGAATGAAAAGGCCCAACACCCACATGATGTTCCTAGATATTGGAGTGTGTTTCCATGCAGTTGGTTATGGGAATGTTACCACAGCTGTTCCACATGCAATCAGTAAGAGGGGGACTGCAATTCATGCAGAGGCCATCAGCTGATTATGAGCACCACTTACAAAACACAAACTGCTGCCTAAGTAAAGCAGGTGTACTTCTCCACATCCACCAGAGAGGGAGTGAGAAAGACAGATAGAGACAAAGTAAGTCAGGGAGGGGTTGGGAGAGTAAAACCTATGCATGTTTAGGTTGCACACCTACCAGTATGGGGTTTCAAAACCCTGACTGACTCTGTATTGCTTTTATATGTCTATGCAGTTATTGCATGCATCACATAGCTTGCATGTTGGAGAGCTGTCCAAAGGTATATCTGATGGTGAGTGACATCTGCAATAGTGATATAGTAGCAATAGGGTAGGTGTAGTACACATGCCTGTCCACATGAACAAGTGTCAACGTCAACACAGCCACACTCTCTCAGGGACTCACACACATTGACACAGTTGGCAGAGTCAGGAATAGACTTCCTAACTAGCTAGTTTGCTACAATACAGTAATGCTCAGGTATCACATGCACCACAGGGGTTATCCGGATGATATACGGGGAAAGGGTATGTGAGGGTATCTGACATCAGATGGCATGCTTCAGAAGGCCAATGGAAGTTGTAGTGAGTGTGAATGTGGTCAAAAGCATCATACTCCACACACACAGACACAGGGTGCAGGTACTGACATGCATGGGTGCATTGCTTCACAGGTGTGTAGTGGTTGACTGTGCCAGAAGGCTGTAAAGGCTAGGGGAAGGGTATACCTTGGCATCAGGCCACATGACAATGGACTGCGGTGTGGCTCAGGGGTGTAGTGTCTGGATTGGCCCACACAGGTGGGTATTGTATTCACCATCCAGTCACCTGGGTTACTATTGTGTGTGGCCAGTGCTGTGCAATGCTTGCCATGTATGTGTTCTATAGTCCATGACACGGATGGTGCCTGGGATGTGCTCACATCCCACATGCATGTTCAGTGACATGTGGAACTGTACCTGGGGTGTCTGGCTCATGTTGTGTACACAGTTTGTTATCATCAGATGTGCCAGTCCTGGCCTCATGTGGCAGGAACTGGTAATGGACACCAGGTTGTCCCTACACCTACATTGATAGCATAATACAGGTATTCCCTGGCATCAGTGGCATCTGTCCATACAGGGCATGTGTTTAATGCATGGTATGTCCTTTGTGGGTCACATTTGATGGCACCACAGTTGTTGCAGGCGTCCAGTGGGGAACATAATGAAGGCGGACTGTCTGCAATTATGTGCCTATTGCAGTAATGGGACAGGGTGCCATGGCCTCTGTAGTCCACTGCAATCACACCATGGTTACTATCTGTGTGCAATATGCAGCGCACTACCAATAAAGCGGTTGTTGCCTAGGCAAGTGTGTTTGTGTATTAGACATGGGTTAACAGTTTTCTCTGGGTAATACAAGGGTAGCTTAATTTGTTTGCCAGGCCTTGATGTCAAATGTAGGGGTATGGACTGGCACCCCAGCTTCTTAGCTATTTGAGATCTGTTATCCTTGTAAGGTGGACATTGTGACATATAATAGGCCCACCATATAAGAAATTTGCAAATCCCACTCCACAATGAATCCAGTTGTTACACACTCACATCCACCTCCACACAGGATACAAATGACAAATACAGACACACACACACACACACACACACACACACACACACACACACACACACACACACACACACACACACACACACACACACACACACACACACACAGTTTCCATGTTTGGGATTAGAACTCCTACCTAACTAGTTTATCACACTACAGCATTGCACATTTATAGGATGCGCCACAGAGGTTATTGGTCTATTCCTTCCCCAAAGGTGTATTTCAAGGTGAATGACATCAGCAGGCTTGCCAAAGAAGGGCAATGAGGTTGTATTGACTGTGAATGGCCCCAAAATCATTGCTCCCTGCACTGACAAATGAACACACACCCAATCACACAAACATCCACACTTGCCATGTCTGGGAATAGAACCCCTACTGAACTACTATATCACACTATAGCATTACACTATCATAGGACACACCACGGAGATTACTGGATTACTCCTTCCCCAAAAGTGTATTTCACAATGAATGACATCAACAGGCTTGCCAAAGAAGGGCAATGGGGATGCATTGACTGTGAATGGCCTCAAAAGCATTGCGTCCTACACTGACAAACAAACACACACACTTGCCATGTCTGGGAATAGATCCCCTACCGAACTACTATACCACACAACAGCATTATGCTGTTATAGGACACAGCACAGCGATTACTGGACTACTCCTTCCTCAAAAGTGTATTTCACAACGAATGACATCAGCAGGCTTGCCAAAGAAGGGCAATGGGGTTGTATTGACTGTGAATGGCCTCAAAAGCATTGCTCCCTACACTGACAAACAAACACAAACATCCACACTTGCCATGTCTGGGAATTGATCCCAGACCGAACTACTATACCACCCTACACAATTACCCTGTTATAGGATGCACCACAGAGATTACCGGACTACTCTTTCCCCAAAAGTGTATTTCTCAATGAATGACATCAGCAAGCTTGCCAAAGAAGGGCAGTGGGGTTGTATTGACTGACAATGGCCTCAAAAACATTGGTTCCTACCCTGACAAACAAACAGACACACAATCACACTTGCCATGTCTGGGAATAGAATCCCTACTGAACTACTATATCACACTACTGCATTATGCTGCTATAGGACACAGCACAGAGATTACTGGATTACTCCTTCCCCAAAAGTGTATTTCACAATGAATGACATCAGCAGGCTTTTCAAAGAAGGGCAATGGGATTGTATTGATTGTGCATGGCCTCAAAGGCATTGCTCCCTACACTGACAAACAAACACATACACAATTGCCATGTCTGGGATTAGAACTCCTACCTACCTCATTTATCACACTACAGCATTATGCAGTTGCAGGACATGCTACAGAGATTACTGGGTTACTCCTTCCACAAAGGTGTATTTCAAAGTGAATGACATCAGCAGGCTTGCCAAAGTAGGCCATTTGAATTGTAGTGAGTGTGACTAGTCTAAAAAGCATTGTTCCCTACACAAACACACACACACACACAGACACACAGACACACACACACACACACACACACACACACACACACACACACACACACGTGCAGTTGCCATGTCTGGGATTAGAACTCCTACCTAACTAGTTTATCACACTATAGCATTACGCAGTTACAGGATGCGCCACAGAGATTAGTGGGCTATGCCTTCCCCAAAGGTTATTTCAAAGTGAATGACATCAGCAGGCTTGCCAAAGTAGGCCGTTTGAATTGTAGTGTGTGTGACTAGCCTAAAAAGCATTGATCCCTACACAGACAAATACACACACACACACACACACACACACACACACACACACACACACACACACACACACACACACACACACACACACTCTTACCATATCTGGGATTAGAACTCCTACCTAACTAGTTTATCACACTACAGCATTATGCAGTTATAGGACGCAGCACAGAGTTTACTGGGCTACTCCTTCCCCAAAGGTGCATTTGAAAGTTGCTGACATCAGCAGGCTTGCCAAAGTAGGGCAATGGAGAGGGCAGTGTGTGTGCATAGGCCATAACCCATTCATCTAGAGGTAGACACACCACACTTAGGCACACACAAGTTTATATTCTGCAGGTACGTGTATAGAACTGCTAGATGACTATTGACTTATACAGTCATGTTGCACAGTTAGCACTAGCACCACAGAGTCTATAATGCTGAGGGATTCCAGAGGCTAATTTCTATGGTGAGTGACATTTACACATCATGTGGTTGTAGCCATTTGGCTATGTGCTGGGTGGGACAGGCCTCATGATGGAAGGCTCTTTGTCATTGTCACTCTCTTCCACACATCTATGTATGTGGACTTTTGGGATATTATAGTGTGTTGTCCTTGGATATATGCATGTATTCCTATCCAATGTGTGTGCAAAGCATGACTGGTGCATACTGAGGAGTGTATGCACTAACATCTGCAACTGTCAGATATATATAGTCCACTGTTGTTGCCAGACATGGGCTTCATTTCTTTAAGTGTGTGAGCATGCCCATTATGACCTTTCAGTATTTTGTTGTCTGACATTGCCTTAATTTCTCTAAGTGTGGGATCATGCCCAGTATGCCCTTCTGTATTGGTTGTGTGGATCTATTCCAGGTAGATTGTACTCCAGTACAGACTTTTGTGTTCTACACCTATAGCTAGCAAACTGTTTCTGCAGGATATCTGTAGATCAGTTGACAATATGAGGTCAAACTGGACAAGGGATAGTGGGTACTGTAGGTAATTGTCTGTGGTACTTCTGCTACATGGTCCTGGTGTTAGCAGAGATATTCAGACATGTGTGCTGTTATACACTGTGATGTTTTATATTATCAAGTACTGTCAGGTAGACATTTTTGCTCACAGTGATGTCCTGGGGAACACAGGGTGAATGCAGCTGTGTCCAGTATTGTGGTCAAATGCCTACATATTCCTGCAAACTAATGCCATTCTGAAGGGGGAGCTGCAGACACTTGCTGCTGGGTCTGTGTAAGTGGTTCAGCACCTTGGTACAGTAGTTGCAGAGGATCCCATACTTGTACATCCATCGACGTGCCAGTATGGCCTTATCTTGCTGTGGCAATACCTCACAGCTGTACAGATTCACACAGGTTACCCAGATGCAGGGGTCATAAGTGAGGACATTACCCCTATTGTGGTTTATGAGCAGGTTTGTAGCCACCCATTCTTGTGTTTGCAGCCAGGGATAGTATGTGCACATGGCTGTGTTTCGGACTTCGCACATGCCATGCTGCCCATGTTCCTACCACCCCCCGCTAGTATTCTATCCTCTTCCATACATTATGCAAACATTCTCTAATACTTTCCCTATAGTTATCACCTCATCACAGCAGTGTATTGGTGTTGATCCACAGTTCATGGAGTGGGACATGGTGGACATGGTTTGTCCACATGGCCTTGCATATGGGTTCTGTGAACTGTGTTATGTTGTTATTTGGGAGTCCATGACATAACATACATTGGCAGAATGGGTAAGACACAGGTCTTTGTCAGTGGACTGTAGGCCATTTGGTAGTGATGCAGGTCAGCTTTAGCAGGCTGTTGCATTCTGTCAGTCCTAGAGTTCCAGACTGCCATACAGTATATTCCCCTGGGGTGACAGGGTAGCTGTGCTAGGTGTTCATGCCAATACTTTCTGTCAGTATTGATCAAGTAGTGTGGATGCTGGCAGGGTGCTGCCTACAGCTAGGGACACACATGCATGGGACACCTAGCACTGCATGCTGCATTCTTTCACTATTGCCATACACAGGTGGGGGTCATATTGTACCCATTCCCAACAGCAGGGATAAGACCGGAGAGGTACCTGTGGGTGGTGGTTGGGTGAGCTGGATGCATGTGTGCTATGGACACTACTTGCATCTGTCTGACAAATATACATGGGGCATTCCACTTATGCTGGGTTGTGCAGGGACATCAGCTGTTTCTCAATACATCATTCCTATGACCTTTGTGATCTGCAAGTGTTTGGCCAGATGACATCGGTATTCCCTACTACAAGCCCAGATAATGTGCTGCATACCTGTATGTAGAATTCCAAGGGTGTTCATTGGTTCATAGGTAGGTACTAGGCTATCGGCCCAAGGGCCTAAGTAAGCCAAGCCAACAAGGTTCCCTGGCTTATGCCACCCAAGAAAGTTATTTTCCTGTCCCACTGTCGAGCAGAGACACAGAAGTGATCCCCGGGGTGTATTTCCTATTTCCCATCCACTCATCAAGATTTTTCTTGAAGAGTGCTAATGAAGAACATTGATTGACATAGATGAGTAGCCTGTTCCAGAGCATGGGAAGTCTCTGGGACAGGAATTTATCCCTCCAGTATGTCCTGTTTATTGTGGTGACAAGGTTTAGGTCCCTAGAGTGTGTAGCTTGGAGGGATTGGGATTTCTTTAGGTGTAGCATGTCCAACAGCTCTGAGTTTGACAAAGCTTTATATGTTAGGCAGAGATGACCTCAGACTAGGTGATATGATACAGAGTAAAGCTGGAGTTTTTTGAGATGGTCAGTGTAGGGCATTTGTTTGAGGCCAGTAATCCTCTTTGTGAGGTACGTCTGTGGCCTTTCCAGCTGCTGCTGATGTCTTGTAAGGTACATTCCAAAAGGGGCATTGTAGTCTATAATGGGTCTAATGAGTGTCGAGTAGAGAGGAACGATGACCTCTTTTTTCCTGGATGAGAACCCTTTTATGATGAGGTGTGCCATGTTGAAGGACTTCCTGACTACTGTGGTGATGTGACTATCACAGGAGAGACTACTGTCCACCTGGGTCCCAAGGTCTCTTATCACACATTTGGTGTTAAGTAGATTGCTGCCTATTTGGTAGTTCATGGGTATAGAGTTTTTACCAAAGGAGATGACACTGCACTTTTTGGCATTGAGCTTGAGGCCATGGCTCTGACATCAGGCATCTGTCTCAGCGAGGCCCTTCTGTAGGATGTCCACATCATTTGGGGACTTGACTATGGCTCCTAGTTTGCAGTCATCTGTGAACCTCATTAGCCAGCAGCCTTCTGTGTAAGCCTGTATTTCAAAGAAGTAGATATCAAACAGGAGAAGTCCCAGGACGGAACCCTGTGGTGCTCCACTAGTCACAGCACTGAGGTCAGATTTGGAGTCTGCAACTTTTACAGTGTGGGTTCTGTCAGTGAGCCAGTTGACAACCCATCTTGTGACATAGGGATTTATACCTAGTTTAGTGAGTTTAGCTATAATTCCAGAATAGGGGATGGTGTTGAAAGCCTTGGCGAGGTCAAGATAGGCTGTGTGAACCACCTTACCCTCATCTATGGCTTTGGTGACTGCCTTAAAGAAGTCGATCGGGTTCAGGTGGCAATGATCTGCCTTTCACAAACCTGAACTGGGTGGGATCCAGAGTTTGGTGGTTACCAATGTTTTTGTTAATGAGCTCCATAATGATACATTCCATGGCCTTGCAGACCAGGCTCATCAGGCTAATTGGTCAATAGTACCCAGGATCAGTGGTGGCTTCCCCTTTGTGGAGTGGGATAACTGTTGCTGTGTGCCACTCAGTGGGCATAAAGCCTGAAGTGAGGGTATGATTAAACATGACACTTAGGTGAAGTGCCAGTTCATTCAAGGCAGTCCATGCAGCCTATCTTTACCTTGCCAGGGCCTTTGACACCATTCCCCACTCTGGAATCATAGATAAACCTACTAAGCTGGGCATTAATCCCTACATCACTCGATGAGTTGCCAACTGGCTTACTGACAGAACCCACACTGTAAAAGTAGCTGACTCCAAATCCAGCTCCAGACAAATGACAAGTGGAGTACCTCAGCGTTCAGTCCTGGGACCTCTCTTGTTTGCCATCTACTTCTCTAAAGTACAGGCCAACACTAAGGGACTCTGGCTAACAAAGTTCACAGATAACTGCAAACCAGGAGCCATTATTGAATCCCCAAATTATGTCGATACTCTACACAAGAGCCTTACAGAAACAGATGCTTGGTACCAGAGCCATGGGCTCAAGCTCAATGCCAAGAAATGTATAGTTATCCCCTTTGGGAAAAACCATGTACCCATGAATTACCACATAGGTGGCAGTACACTAAACACCGAAAGTGTGATAAGAGACTTAGGGACACAGGTGGACAGTGGTCTCACCTTCAATAACCACATCGCCACAACAGTCAGGAAATCCTTCTATGTGGCACACCTCATCACTAAGGGCTTTTCATTCAGAAAAAAGAGGTCATTGTCCCACTGTACTCATCCCACATTAGATCCATTATAGAATACAATGCCCCATTTGGTATGTACCTCTCAAGACATCTGCAACAACTGGAAAGGCCACAGAAATAACTCATTAAAAGAATCACTGGCCTAAAGCAGATGCCCTATGCTGACCGCCTTAAAAAACTCCAGCTATACTCTGTCGCATATCGTCTACTCCGAGGTGATCTCTGCTTAATATACAAGGCTATGTCAAACCCAGAGCTGTTGGACATGCTACTCTTAAAAAAATCCCAATCCCTCAGAGCCACATGCTCCAGGGATCTAAACCTTGTCATCACAATAAACAAAACGTGCTAGAGGGACAGGTTCCTGACCCAGAGACTCCCCAGACTCTGGAATAGACTACCCATACATGTCAAGCAGAGCACCTCTTTGGCCCTCTTCAAAAGGAACCTTGACTGGATGGGAGAAAGGAAATTTACCCCAGGGATCACGTCAGTCGCCCTGCTAGACAGGGGTCCAGGGAAGTAAATAGTGTGGGAAGAAATAACCAGGGAATTGTTATGGCTAGGCTTGTATAGGCCCTAGGGCAGATAGCCTGGTACCAAACTATGAACCTATGAACCTATGAAAAGTAGCTAAAACAGTAGTAAAAACAATTCACATGCAGTACAAGCTAGCACACTTGAGTATGTAGCAATATTAGACCAAACACAGTTTAAAAATGTAATTAAATTAGAAAGGATTAAAAGCAAGTGCAGAAAAAGTTTATTAGGTAGAATGCGGTAAAGAGATGGGACTGGAGGAGTGTCCCAGATCAAATCTACAGTGGGGTGGGCAACTGCAAAAGCCACCAAATTTAAACTACAAGCCAAACATAGGGAGGGTGAGGGGGACAAAACAGTTTCAACAGAGATCTAAGCAACAATTAACAGTACAAACTCTAAAACCAAAAAATATATACTCAGCTCTAAATATTTGCAGATATATTGGAAAGCATTCTCTCAGAACAGGGAGACAACCGTTTCAACAGAGATCTAAGCAACAATTAACAGTACAAATTCTAAAACAAAAAAATATACTCAGCTCTGTATATTTGCAGATACATTGGAAAGCAGTCTCTCAGAACAGGGAGAGAACAGTTTCAACAGAGATCTAAGCAACATTTAACAGTACAAACTCTAAAACCAAAAAAATATACTCAGCTCTGTATATTTGCAGATAGATTGGAAAGCAGTCTCTCAGAACAGGAGACAACAGTTTCAACAGAGATCTAAGCAACAATTAACAGTAGAAACTCTAAAACCAACAAAATATTCCAAGCTCTGTATAGTTGCAGATATATTGGAAGGCAGTCTCTCAGAAGGCAGGTTCCAGCAATTAAATGCAGGCTGCTACTAACAGGTCTAATTTTATGCAAGTGATCCTTGAGTTAGATAACACACAAGCTGTAAAAAATAGTTATACCAACTGAAGACAAGGCAGGAAATAGGGGTGGGACAAAACAGTTTCAACAGAGATCTAAGCAAAAATTAACAGTACAAACTCTAAAACCCAAAGAAATATACTCAGCTCTGTATATTTGCAGATAGATTGGAAAGCAGTCTCTCAGAACAGGGAGACAACAGTTTCAACAGAGATCTAAGCAACAATTAACAGTACAAACTCTAAAACCAAAAAAAAAAATAGACTCAACTCCGTATATTTGCAGATAGATTGGAAAGCAGTCTTTCAGAACAGGGAGACAACAGTTTCAACAGAGATCCAAGCAACAATTAACAGTACAAACTCTAAAACCAAAAAAATATGCTTAGCTCTGTATATTTTCAGATAGATTGGAAAGCAGTCTCTCAGCACAGGGAGACAACAGTTTCAACAGAGATCTAAGTAACAATTAACAGTACAAACTCTAAACCCAGAAATATATACTCAGCTCTGTATATTTGCAGATAGATTGGAAAGCAGTCTCTCAGAACAGGGAGACAACAGTTTCAACAGAGATCTAAGCAACAATTAACAGTACAAACTCTAAAACCAAAAAAAATACTCAGCTCTGTATATTTGCAGATAGATTTGAAAGCAGTCTCTCAGAACAGGGAGACAACAGTTTCAAGAGAGATTTAAGCAACAATTAAAAGTACAAACTCGAAAACCAAAAAAAAAAAAATACTCAGCTCTGTATATTTGCAGACATATTGGAAAGCAGTCTCATAGAACAGAGAGACAACAGTTTCAACAGTGATCTAAGCAACATTTAACAGTACAAACTCTAAAACCAAAAAATATACTCAGCTCTGTATATTTGCAGATACATTGGAAAGCAGTCTCTCAGAACAGGGAGAGAACAGTTTCAACAGAGATCTAAGCAACATTTAACAGTACAAACTCTAAAACCAAAAAAATATACTCAGCTCTGTATATTTGCAGATAGATTGGAAAGCAGTCTCTCAGAACAGGAGACAACAGTTTCAACAGAGATCTAAGCAACAATTAACAGTAGAAACTCTAAAACCAAAAAAATATTCTAAGCTCTGTATAGTTGCAGATAGATTGGAAGGCAGTCTCTCAGAACACAGGTTCCAGCAATTAAATGCAGGCTGTTACTAACAGGTCTAATTTTATGCAAGTGATCCTTGAGTTAGATAACACACAAGCTGTAAAAAATTGTTATACCAACTGAAGACAAGGCAGGAAATAGGGGTGGGACAAAACAGTTTCAACAGAGATCTAAGCAAAAATTAACAGTACAAACTCTAAAACCCAAAGAAATATACTCAGCTCTGTATATTTGCAGATAGATTGGAAAGCAGTCTCTCAGAACAGGGAGACAACAGTTTCAACAGAGATTTAAGCAACAATTAACAGTGCAAACTCTAAAACCAAAACAATATGCTCAGCTCTGTATATTTGCAGATAGATTGGAAAGCAGTCTCTCAGAACAGGGAGACAACAGTTTCAACAGAGATCTAAGCAACAATTAACAGTACAAACTCTAAAACCAAAAAAAAAAAAAATAGACTCAGCTCTGTATATTTGCAGATAGATTGGAAAGCAGTCTTTCAGAACAGGGAGACAACAGTTTCAACAGAGATCTAAGCAACAATTAACAGTGCAAACTCTAAAACCAAAAAATATGCTCAGCTCTGTATATTTGCAGATAGGTTGGAAAGCAGTTTCTCAGAACAGGGAGACAACAGTTTCAACAGAGATCTAAGCAACGATTGACAGTACAAACTCTAAAACCAGAAATATATACTCAGCTCTGTATATTTGCAGACAGATTGGAAAGCAGTCTCACAGAACAGAGAGACAACAGTTTCAAGAGAGATTTAAGCAACAATTAAAAGTACAAACTCGAAAACCAAAAAAATATACTCAGCTCTGTATATTTGCAGACAGATTGGAAAGCAGTCTCACAGAACAGGGAGACAACAGGTTCAACAGAGATCTAAGCAACAAATAACAGTACAAACTCCAAAACAAAAAAAAATACTCAGATCTGTATATTTGCAGATAGATTAGAAGGCAGTCTCACAGAACACAGGTTCCAGCAATTAAATGCAGACTGTTACTAACAGGTCTAATTTTATGCAAGTGATCCTTGAGTTAGATAACACACAAGCTGTAAAAATAGTTATACCAACTGAAGACACAGCAGAAAATAGGGGGAGGTGGGACAAAACAGTTTCAACAGAGATCTAAGCAACAATTAACAGTACAAACTCTAAAACCAAAAAGAAATATACTCAGCTCTGTATATTTGCAGATAGATTGGAAGGCAGTCTTTCAGAACACAGGTTCCAGCAATTAAATGTAGGCTGTTACTAACAGGTCTAATTTTATGCAAGTGATCCTTGAGTTAGATAACACGCAAGCTTTAAAAAACAGTTATACCAACTGAAGACACGACAGAAAATAGGGGGAGGTGGGGCAAAACAGTTTCAACAGAGATCTAAGCAACAATTAACAGTACAAACTCTAAAACCAAAAAAATATACTCAGCTCTGTATATTTGCAAATGATTGGAAAGCAGTCTCTCAGAACAGGGAGACAACAGTTTCAACAGAGATCTAAGCAACAATTAACAGTACAAACTCTAAAACCAAAATAATATACTCAGCTCTGTATATTTGCAGATAGATTGGAAAGCAGTTTCTCAGAACAGGGAGACAAAAGTTTCAACAGAGATTTAAGTAACAATTAACAGTACAAACTCTAAAACCAAAAAGAAATATACTCAGCTCTGTGTATTTGTGGATAGATTGGAAGGCAGTCTTTCAGAACACAGGTTCCAGCAATTAAATGTAGGCTGTTACTAACAGGTCTAATTTTATGCAAGTGATCTTTGAGTTAGATAACAAACAAGCTGTAAAAAACAGTTATATCAACTGAAGACACGGCAGAAAATATGGGGAGGTGGGACAAAACAGTTTCAACAGATATCTAAGCAACAATTAACAGTACAAACTCTAAAAAATATATATATATACTCAGCTCAGCTCTGTATATTTGCAGATAGATTGGAAAGCAGTCTCTCAGAACAGGGAGACAACAGTTTCAACAGATATCTAAGCAACAATTAACAGTACAAACTCTAAAACCAAAAAAATATATACTCTGCTCTGTATATTTGCAGATAGATTGGAAGGAAGTCTCTCAGAACACAGGTTCCAGCAATTAAATGCAGGCTGTTGCTAACAGGTCTAATTTTATGCAAGTGATCTTTGAGTTAGATAACACACAAGCTGTAAAAAACTGTTATATCAACTGAAGACACAGCAGAAAATATGGGGAGGTGGGACAAAATAGTTTCAACAGATATCCAAGCAACAATTAACAGTACAAACTCTAAAACCAAAAAAATATATACTCAGCTCTGTATATTTGCAGATAGATTGGAAAGCAGTCTCTCAGAACAGGGAGACAACAGTTTCAACAGTGATCTAAGCAACAATTAACAGTACAAACTCTAAAACCAAAAAAATATACTCAGCTCTGTATATTTGCAGATAGATTGGAAAGCAGTCTCTCAGAACAGGGAGACAACAGTTTCAACAGAGATCTAAGCAACAATTAACAGTACAAACTCTAAAACCAAAAAATATACTCAGCTCTGTATATTTGCAGATAGATTGGAAAGCAGTCTCTCAGAACAGGGAGACAACAGTTTCAACAGAGATCTAAGCAACAATTAACAGTACAAACTCTAAAACCAAAAAAAATATACTCAGTTCTGTATATTTGCAGATAGATTGGAAGGCCGTCTTCAGAACACAGGTTCCAGCAATTACATGCAGGCTATTACTAACAGGTCTAATTTTATGCAAGTGATCCTCGAGTTAGATAACAAACAAGCTGTAAAAAACAGTTATAACAACTGAAGACATGGCAGAAAATAGGGGGTGGTGGGACAAAACAGTTTCAACAGAGATCTAAGCAACAATTAACAGTACAAACTCTAAAACCAAAAAATATACTCAGCTCTGTATATTTGCAGATAGATTGGAAAGCAGTCTCTCAGAACAGGGAGACAACAGTTTCAACAGAGATCTAAGCAACAATTAACAGTACAAACTCTAAACCAAAAAATATACTCAGCTCTGTATATTTGCAGATAGATTGGAAAGCAGTCTCTCAGAACAGGGAGACAACAGTTTCAACAGAGATCTAAGCAACAATTAACAGTACAAACTCTAAAACCAAAAAATATACTCAGCTCTGTATATTTGCAGATAGATTGGAAAGCAGTTTCTCAGAACAGGGAGACAAGTTTCAACAGAGATCTAAGCAACAATTAACAGTACAAACTCTAAAACCAAAAAATATGCTCAGCTCTGTATATTTGCAGATAGATTGGAAAGCAGTCTCTCAGAACAGGGAGACAACAGTTTCAACAGAGATCTAAGCAACAATTAACAGTACAAACTCTAAAACCAAAAACATATACTCAGCTCTGTATATTTGCAGATAGATTGGAAGGCAGTCTCACAGAACACAGGTTCCAGCAATTAAATGCAGGCTGTTACTAACAGGTCTAATTTTATGCAAGTGATCATTGTGTTAGATAACACACAAGCTGTAAAAACAGTTATACCAACTGAAGACACAGCAAAAAAAAGGGGAGGTGGGACAAAACAGTTTCAACAGAGATCTAAGCAACAATTAACAGTACAAACTCTAAAACCAAAAAATATACTCAGCTCTGTATATTTGCAGATAGAATGGAAAGCAGTCTCTCAGAACAGGGAGACAACAGTTTCACCAGAGGTCTAAGCAACAATTAACAGTACAAACTGCAAAACCAAAACAATATACTCAGCTCTGTATATTTGCAAATGATTGGAAAGCAGTCTCTCAGAACAGGGAGACAAGAGTTTCAACAGAGATCTAAGCAACAATTAACAGTACAAACTCTAAAACCAAAAAAAATATACTCAGCTCTGTATATTTGCAGATAGATTGGAAGGCAGTCTTTCAGAACACAGGTTCCAACAATTAAATGCAGGCTGTTACTAACAGGTCTAATTTTATGCAAGTAATCCTTGAGTTAGATAACACACAAGCTGTAAAAAAACAGTTATACCAACTGAAGACAATTCAGAAAATATGGGGAGGTGAAACAAAACAGTTTCAACAGAGATCTAAGCAACAATTAACAGTACAAACTCTAAAACCAAAAAATATACTCAGCTCTGTATATTTGCAGATAGATTGGAAAGCAGTCTCTCAGAACAGGGAGACAACAGTTTCAACAGAGATCTAAGCAACAATTAACAGTACAAACTCTAAAACCAAAATATATACTCAGCTCTGTATATTTGCAAGTAGATTGGACGGCAGACTCACAAAACACAGTTTCCAGCAATTAAATGCAGACTGTTACTAACAGGTCTAATTTTATGCAAGTGATCCTTGCATTAGATAACACACAAGCTGTAAAAAATGTTATACCAACTGAAGACACGGCAAAACATAGGGGGAGGTGGGACAAAACAGGTTCAACAGAGATCTAAGCAACAATTAACAGTACAAACTCTAAAACCAAAAAATATACTCAGCTCTGTATATTTGCAGATAGATTGGAAAGCAGTCTCTCAGAACAGGGAGACAACAGTTTCAACAGAGATCTAAGCAACAATTAACAGTACAAACTCTAAAACCAAAAAATATACTCAGCTCTGTATATTTGCAAATAGATTGGAAAGCAGTCTCTCAGAACAGGGAGACAAGAGTTTCAACAGAGATCTAAGCAACAATTAACAGTACAAACTCTAAAACCAAAAAGAAATATACTCAGCTCTGTATATTTGCAGATAGATTGGAAGGCAGTCTTTCAGAACACAGGTTCCAACAATTAAATGTAGGCTGTTGCTAACAGGTCTAATTTTATGCAAGTGATCCTTTAGTTAGATAACAAACAAGCTGTAAAAACAGTTATATCAACTGAAGACACATCAGAAAATATGGGGAGGTGGGACAAACAGTTTCAACAGATATCTAAACAACAATTAACAGTACAAACTCTAAAACCAAAAAAATATACTCAGCTCTGTATATTTGCAGATAGATTGGAAAGCAGTCTCTCAGAACAGGAGACAACAGTTTCAACAGAGATCTAAGCAACAATTAACAGTACAAACTCTAAAACCAAAAAATATACTCAGCTCTGTATATTTGCAGATAGATTGGAAAGCAGTCTCTCAGAACAGGGAGACAACAGTTTCAACAGAGATCTAAGCAACAATTAACAGTACAAACTCTAAAACCAAAAATATATACTCAGCTCTGTATATTTGCAGATAGATTTGAAGGCAGTCTCACAGAACACAGGTTCCAGCAATTAAATGCAGGCTGTTACTAACAGGTCTAATTTTATGCAAGTGATCCTTGAGTTAGATAACACACAAGCTGTAAAAAACAGTTATACCAACTGAAGACACAGCAGAAAATAGGGGAGGTGGGACAAAACAGTTTCAACAGAGATCTAAGCAACAATTAACAGTACAAGCTCTAAAACCAAAAAAATACTCATCTCTGTATATTTGCAGATAGATTGGAAAGCAGTCTCTCAGAACAGGGAGACAACAGTTTCAACAGAGATCTAAGCAACAATTAACAGCACAAACTCTAAAACCAAAAAAATATACTCAGCTCAGTATATTTGCAAATGATTGGTAAGCAGTCTCTCAGAACAGGGAGACAAGAGTTTCAACAGAGATCTAAGCAACAATTAACAGTACAAACTCTAAAACCAAAAAAATATACTCAGCTCTGTATATTTGCAGATAGATTGGAAGGCAGTCTCTCAGAACACAGGTTCCCGCAATTTAATGCAGGCTGTTACTAACAGGACTTATTTTATGCAAGTGATCCTTGAGTTAGATAACAAACAAGCTGTAAAGAACAGTTATATCAACTGAAGACATGGCAGAAAATATGGGGAGGTGGGACAAAACAGTTTCAACAGATATCTAAGCAACAATTAACAGTGCAAACTCTAAAACCAAAAAATTATGCTCAGCTCTGTATATTTGCAGATAGATTGGAAAGCAGTCTCTCAGAACAGGGAGAGAACAGTTTCAACAGAGATCTAAGCAACAATTAACAGTACAAACTCTAAACCCCCCCAAAAAATAGACTCAGCTCTGTATATTTGCAGATAGATTGGAAAGCTGTCTTTCAGAACAGGGAGACAACAGTTTCAACAGAGATCTAAGCAACAATTAACAGTACAAACTCTAAAACCAAAAAAATATACTCAGCTCTGTATATTTGCAGATAGATTGGAAAGCAGTTTCTCAGAACAGGGAGACAAGTTTCAACAGAGATCTAAGCAACAATTAACAGTACAAACTCTAAAATCAAAAAAATATGCTCAGCTCTGTATATTTGCAGATAGATTGGAAAGCAGTCTCTCAGAACAGGGAGACAACAGTTTCAACAGAGATCTAAGCAACAATTAACAGTACAAACTCTAAAACCAGAAATATATACTCAGCTCTGTATATTTGCAGATAGATTTGAAGGCAGTCTCACAGAACACAGGTTCCAGCAATTAAATGCAGACTGTTACTAACAGGTCTAATTTTATGCACATGATCCTTGTGTTAGATAACACACAAGCTGTAAAAATTGTTATACCAACTGAAGACACAGCAAAAAATAGGGGGAGGTGGGACAAAACAGTTTCAACAGAGATCTAAGCAACAATTAACAGTACAAACTCTAAAACCAAAAAAAATACTCATCTCTGTATATTTGCAGATAGATTGGAAAGCAGTCGCTCAGAACAGGGAGACAACAGTTTCACCAGAGATCTAAGCAACAATTAACAGCACAAACTCTAAAACCAAAAAAATATACTCAGCTCAGTATATTTGCAAATGATTGGTAAGCAGTCTCTCAGAACAGGGAGACAAGAGTTTCAACAGAGATCTAAGCAACAATTAACAGTACAAACTCTAAAACCAAAAAGAAATATACTCAGCTCTGTATATTTGCAGATAGATTGGAAGGCAGTCTTTCAGAACACAGGTTCCAACAATTAAATGTAGGCTGTTACTAACAGGTCTAATTTTATGCAAGTGATCTTTGAGTTAGATAACAAACAAGCTGTAAAAAACAGTTATATCAACTGAAGACACAGCAGAAAATATGGGGAGGTGGGACAAAACAGTTTCAACAGAGATCTAAGCAACAATTAGCAGTACAAACTCCAAAACCAAAAAAATATATACTCTGCTCTGTATATTTGCAGCTAGATTGGAAGGCAGTCTCTCAGCACACAGGTTCTAGCAATTAAATGCAGGCTGTTATTAACAGGTCTAATTTTATGCAAGTGCGTGTCCATTTAACTGTTACACATTATACACTGGGTGGGAGGCTGGCATAATGGTTAAGGTGCTTACCTTAGAAACACAAGGTGCAGGGTTTGATTCTCACATTGGGTAATTGGCTAGGCTTAAAATGACCCAAGAGGACAGTTAGCCTAGTATGAATCTATGACTCTATGACTCTATGACACTGTCTGCCTGGCGTACTTTCCCACTTGTATATCTGGCCAACAGTCTTGCCATGTCCATCTTTCAGATGGTGACATATATTACTTCCATACATTTACAATGACTTACTGTTGTACAAATGCTACAATCTATCCTGCTACCTTGGCCACCTCAGGTAATCTGTGCTCCACTGGTATTATACCTACACATACATGTTACTACATTTCTACATATGATTGTGAGGGAGGCACACCTGACTGTTACTCCATGTCTACATCATATTTGAAGGGGCACACCAGACTGTTACTACGTGTCTACATCAGATTGAATGGGGGCACACCAGACTTTTATTACATTTCTACATAGGATTTGGGGGGCACTCCTGACTGTTACTACATATCTACATCAGATTGGGGGGCACACCAGACTGTTACTACATTTCTACATAGGATTGGGGGGGGGACCTGACTGTTACAACGTGTTTACTTCAGACTGGGGGGGCACACCAGTATGTTACTACATTTCTACATAGGATTTGGGGGGCACACCTGACTGTTACTATGTTTCTATATCATATTGGGGGGCACACCAGGCTTTTACTACATTTCTACATAGGATTGGGGGAGCACACCTGCCACTTCTACACATTTGCTATGACTGTACTGGTATGTCAGGTACTCCATGTCATTCTGTATTCTAACCTATCATGCTGACTAGAGGCATATCAATGTACTACAGGTCTTAGGTTTGATTGACCTACATATAAGTTTCTGACTTCTTACCCTTCAGAACTAACATCTCACTGCCTGACCTGGTGTAGTCTGTCTGTGTAGGCCTGGGAGGGAGGTTACCCATAGCCATCATTCAGAGGCCTTAGCACAGCCTTTGTTTGTGTTTGTCTACACCTGTCCTGCTGGCTGAGACTGTTGTTGAGCATGTGAGCCTCCTTGACTGGCACGTGTGTATCATATGGACACACATGTGGCCCAGCACATTTCCTGCTGTGGCTTATGTCATCATGTGTAGTACTGGCTACTATGGTGACACCAGTATTTGTTACAGATCTCATGCTGCCACTATAGGTGTCTACAATCTACTGGCATCCCATTCAGCCACCCCATAGATACAAGTAACAACACATACTACTCCATTCGGCAGTTGGTAAGTAGAGTGACTTACCTTGTGGCTGTGCCAGTTTTGAGGATGGTGCTGGAGGGCTGCCTATGTTGGATGCACATAGTACACTCCCTATACATAGTTGAAGACAGGTAGTGTCATGTTTGGCATCCCTTTTACTGTATGTGAAAGTCAGAGAGCGGTGTCATTCTCTGGGTCCCTACTGTGTCAGTGTATGTGCTATGTGTTGCCTCTTTGCAAGGCCAGGGCATACTGTGCATGCCTCCTTCTGCCTGCTGGGGCAGGCTGATGTTGTTTCTTCACTGAGTCACTCTGTGCCTGTGCAGGCCTTGGCAATGGTGGGGGGCTGTGTGGCCCTGCCCTGTGCTGTTCTTGCTGCAGCTGTTTCCACAGGATCATATTGTTTAGCATGGCACATACGATGACAATTTGAGTACATGTAGCTGGTGAGTACTGCAAGGCTCCACCAGATGTGTCCAGGCACTGGAACCATGACTTGAGCATCCCAAAGACATGCTCTATTATAATTCTGGTCTGTACATGTGCCTCATTATTGAGTTCTTGTTCGGGTGTGTGTGCATTTCTGTTGGTTGTCATCAGCCACAGCTCCAGTGTGTAACCAGCATCCCCCACTAGGTGAACATTAGGGATGTCCCCACTGGCAAATCTCTGGTACAGCTGCGTCAGATCCCAGATGTGGGAGTCGTGATAGCTTCCAGGGCAGCTTTATAATGCCCTGAGCATCGCACATGACCTGGCAGTTGATGGAGGGGAAGCCCTTGCGGTTGATGTAGACCCTACCCTGCTCACTGGGTGGTGCTTTGATGCATATCTGCAAGCAGTCTATAGCACCCACTACCTCAGGGTATTCTGCTATTTGGTGGAAGAGATGCATATTGCTGGCCAATGCCTCACGGGTGCTGGAGAAATATACGTGGTCACTGGCATGTGCTGACATGGCATCAAGGAACTGGTGGAGTACCCTGGATGCTGATGCCTGTGAGATCCCCATGATATCCCTAGTTGGCCTTTGGAAGGCACCCATGGCTAGTATTCGTAGGCCTACACATACCTTGGTATTCATTGGAATGGGTTTGCCTCTGTTAGTTCTGTGTGTCAGGCGTGGCTGGCACAGCTCATCAATTTGTTGTAGGAGGTCCCTGTCCACCCTATAGCGCTCCACTATCTCCAGCTCATGTAGCCCCTGGTAGGTTACTCTGGGTCTGTACACTCTTCTCCGTCTCCTCACTGTGGGTTGGTCGACAGCATTCTCATCTGCACCACCCTCAGCCTGTTCCACATGTTGATGTATGATAGCTACTGCAGCCCCTATCATTTTGCTGTTTTTGTTTGATAAAATTTCCCAGCTTGCATACACCAGTGGTGTATAGTATGTGGGAAAAAACAGCGGGTAAGGTGTTTGCATAGTTTATAGTAGTGTTCTGGGCTGGGCTGGGCTGCTGCCTGTGTAATTGCCTGATTCTGATACATTTCACCTGCCAGCTATGTTAGTTCTCCTTGATTACCTTCCTACTACTGTTTTCCCTTACCATTGCCTTTCTGTTTAAGCCCAGGGGTGCACCTTGCAAACACAGTGCACAAATGTACACAGAGCTGCTATTTCCTGGTTTACTTTTTTTTCTTTAAAACCCGGTGTGTGGTGCGCACACCTGCTTAGGCAATGTAAAGAGTGTTAGGCAGCCTCAGACACACCCCCTTGCTTAGCTCTGCTAACCTAAGGGCAAACCCAAGCCACATGGCTCCAATCTGCTTACAGAATGTCTGACACATACCCCTATGATGTCAGCTTACTCTTAGGCTTGAACCAAGCTATTCCTGCACTTACACTGTTGAGTGCTGACTAACATTGAAGGGGAAATCTGGGACTCAGTATCATTCTCCTCATTTGCATAGGATTGCCTGCTAATGCATAGTTACAGGTCCCACACTGAGCCTCCCCCTTAGCAACCACTATTCACTGGCCATGTTGTCTTCTGCCTGCCATTGAGTATGATGGCAAAGTAGTGATTTTGGTTAGAATGCTTTTTTCAGGTTATTTTTTATATTTTTGGCCAGATCCCATTTGCGCACCACTGCCCTATGCTTAAACTGCCGAAATCGGCTAAAAAAAATAAGTTATTTATTTATTTTTTCTAACTGTTTTTCATGCCAGTGGCCATATATTTGGCCACTGGCATGCTTTACATGTTATACACACCCTTTATTTGGAGCTGTCATGGCTCTGTTTTGTAGTTTGCAGAAATGTACTCAGTTACTAACCGAGTACTTTTCTGCAGATTACACTAGTCCTGCATGGCCAGCTGCCAGCTTCCAGGATCGCAAATTCACCTCATTTGCATGGTTTTCACCTGCAAATGGGGTAATTTGCATACAGGAGCTGCATCCATGTAGGAATAGTGCAGGAGCACTCGTGCACGTTCCTGCAGCTTATTCCTGGATCGCACGGTGGACATATTGCCTCCTGGAGCTCCTGCACTGTTCCTGTGCACCATGCAGGGCTTGCTGAATCCGGGGGTAAGTTATTTAATTATTTACTGCAGTGAGCAAGCAGGTTAATGTTTTAAAGAGAGGTGAAGTAGAGAATGTGTGCTGTTCTGAAGGTAGATGAGCTCAGTGTACTAATGAATAAATGGCTGGAGCATAAGAAGTAGCAGAATAAAAGTTAACAAATATTAACAGTAGCAGTATGTAAAGAGTAAAGTAATAAAAGTTAACAAGTATTAACAGTAGCAGTATGTAAAGAGTAAAGTAATAAAAGTTAACAAGTATTAACAGTAGCAGTATGTAAAGACTAAAGTAATAAAAGTTAACAAGTATTAACAGTAGCAGTATGTAAAGACTAAAGTAATAAAAGTTAACAAGTATTAACAGTAGCAGTATGTAAAGACTAAAGTAATAAAAGTTAACAAGTATTAACAGTAGCAATATGTAAAGTGTAGATAAAGTAATAAAAGTTGACAAGTATTAACAGTAGAAGTATGTAAAGAGTAAATAAAGGTTGGAATTTAAGAGATGTTGAAAAAAAGGGATAAAAAGGAATTCATGATAAATGCAACAGGAAGTATAGGTCTCATAGACTTGCATTTATGCAAGTAGGACTAACCCCCCACCCAAAAAAAAGATGCTGGAGTATCTGCCACTGCTTTTACAGTGCAGTAATAATGTGTCATGTTTTATGTCACTGCACATAACATGCATGGATTTTTCTGATCTGAAGGCAGTAGGCTTTTTAGGGAGGATTTGAAAAGGAAGACGTTTGGCTGTTTCTCTTGTATGTGAGTGGAAGGTGTTCAATTTGCATGGAAATAGTGGCTTAGAGTTCTGTAATCTACTTTACTGGCACTCTTAGATATGTATAAGAGGTAAGAGCTTGAAAGCCACAGTTTCTCAGGGGTCATCCAAAACAATAATTTTGAGAGGTCATGGCAATAGTTGAGATATACTGATTTAAAGGTCATATGATCATTGGAACATAGGATGTTACTAGGCTATCAACCTGGAAGTCCTCTCAAGCCTAGCCATTTCATCCCAATGTAATACCATAGATACTCTAGTCAACACCCAGGATTGTATTTAGTAATGACTGCCCATGTCCAGGAGGGTTGTGGGCACTATCCCTGGTAAGAATTTATGGTGCTCCATCCACTCATCCAGGTTCCTCTTGAACAGTGTCATCGAGGTACTCTGTTTCACATGAAATGGTAGCCTGTTCCAAAGATGCGGCAGTCACTCATTTGTTGCCTCTGATTTGATATTAACATTAATTAAGCACGTTCATGGACTGTAAAGCTTTAAATTTGAAGTGTGCTACCCTGTTATAAGTTTTGCAATGACTGTTGAAACTGTGGAGTTCTTTAGGGAGAAGACAGCCTAGCAATGGTATTTTTTGTGTCAGTGTGAGATGCTGCTTATTCTGCCAAGTGCTCCTCATTTTTGATGGATCTGTTTTAACATTAAGACACGTGTGTGGAAGAGGTCATTATATGAGCTATATGCACTTCCCAATTTCAAGTGTTTGTGTAAAGTGCTTTCTTACTTCATGTGAAGCAGGATTCCTCCTTAACGCAATTCAAATGTAACTTGGAGAATTGGATAGAGAACAGGAAATTCATCCCTGGTTTGGCACCTATGTCTCTAATCGACACTGGCAGCCTGTAAATGGCTCATCTCTCAACCCCTGCTTCTCAATGCTTCTTCCAAGCCCCTGCTTACACTTATCAAGGGTGCAAGAACTTGTCAGATATTCGGGATGCATGGTTAGGCTTAAAAGGCCCTTGTGGTCATTAGCATAGTACATGCCTATGAACCTATGAACCTTTTGACAAGCTTTGCTTACCAAATATATGCTTGTCTCATTAAATAGCAATTTATTCTGAGTTGGTCAAGCTATTATAGATTTAAACCATGTGTTGTGGTCTGAGGTAATTGTATCTTTAGCATGAAAGAGAAGTGTTGCTTCATCTGCAAACTGTATATAAAGTTTAACTTCCATATGTCACTTTTACCTAATTTGTAGATATGGTGAAGAGCAGTTTTCCTAAAATGGAAACATGACATACACCATTCCTGAATGGATGTAGGTCTGAACAGCCATCTTGTCTACATTGATTGATTATGTTCTCACAGGTAATATGAAAAACATAAAAGTGTAGTGAAATCACACTTTTCCTCAGACAGTTTTGCACTTAAGGAGGTGTTACATTGTGTTCAATGTTTGGAGTCATCTAAGGGTCATGCTGCTGTACCATAATTACTTTTACCAAGTTGACTGTTAAAATGGTGGTGAGCACTACAGGGCTGAACTGCTCTGTATTCTTGCATAAAACCATTCTGCATTTCAGAATAGCTATTGCGTTTTAGTAATTACTTATTTTATTTTGTGGTGTGTAACCCTTTTGAATACTTCAACAAAGGAGTTAAGAATATGGATGGGCTTACAGTTTTATATTCAGTTATATCACTTCATATGTTAATAGGTTTATAGGAGGTTACTAGGCTAATGGCCCTAGAGCCCTTATATGCCTAGCCATATTTATCCTGAGTTGTCCCAGTTGTCTGTGGTTAGGTGAGTGAAGTTCAAAGAAGGAAGGGTCTATGGTAGTTAATATCCACTTGCTCTGTCCAGGTGGGACATGGGTGCCACACTAGGAGTGAATTTGTGGCCACCCATTCATTGATTTAGGTTGTGTTTGAAGAGGGTCAGGGAGGGGCTCTGTTTCACATGAACTGGAAGCTTGTTCCAGAGAAGTGGCAGTCTCTGGGAGATATATCTATCTCTCCAGCATGACCTGTTCATGTCAGAGGCTAGGTTAAGACCCCTGGAGCGAGTGACTGTCCTGCAGTTTGATTTATGAATATGTAGCATTTCCATCATGGCCAGGTCAGAGACTGCCCTGTAAGCCAGGCACAGGTCACCCTTAGCAACCTGTAGGAGATGGAATACAGTGAAAGGGCTTTCAGTCTTTCTGTGTTTGACTTGTTTTGTGTGCCCTGTAATTTCTTGGTGAGAATCCTCTGTGGTCTCTCCAATTGTTGCAGGTGTCTGGTGAGGTACACGCAGAAGGGAGCATTGTACTCAATTACTCGTTTGATGACTGCCAAATATGATAGAGTTATAACATCCTTAGATCTAGATGCAATGCCTTTACTTATAGGATGTGCCACATAGAAGGATTTCCTTACTACTGTGTATATGTGATGGTCAGAGTTCAGATTGCTATCGACCAGATCACATGCCACTGGGTCTACACTTAGGGGGCTACTGTCTATGATGTAATTAGGAGGGATGTCAGTTTTCCTAAAGGGAATAACAATGCATTTTTTTGCATTTTGCTTTAATCCATGGCTTTGGCACCAATCATTTGTCTGCGTAAACCCTGTCTGCAGTATATTAACATCACTTGGGGACTGAATGACTGCTCCCAATTTGCAATTGCCAGTGAATATGGTCAGCCACAGGACATCCATGTTTGCCTAGACTTCTGAGAAATCAATTCTGAACAGTAAAAGGCCAAGCACAGAACCCTGTGGTATGTCACTGGTGACAGGTCTTTTGCTAGAGGTGAAGTCACCCACTTTGACAGTTTGTGCCCTGTCGGTGAGTCAGTTGGCTACTCATATGGTAATATATGGGTTAATTCCCAAGTGGGAGAGTTTCTCTAAAATACCTGAGTGGGGGATTGTATCAAATACCTTGGCTAGGTCAAGATAGGCAGTATGCACTCTCTTTCCCTAGTCCAGGGTCTTAATGATTTTCTTGAAGAAGTCACCCATGTTTAACAGGCATAATCTACCTTTAATGAATCCAAACTGGGTTGGATTCAAAGTTTGGAGATTACCTATGTCCTGGTTAATTAGGTCCATAATGATTATTTCCATGGCCTTGTAGATGAGGCTAGTCACGTTTATGGGCCTGTAATTCCCAGGGTCGGTTGATGGTCCCCCATTGTGTAGAGGGATTACTGTTGCTGTCCTCCATTCTACCACAACATAGCCAGTTTGCAGGCTGTGGTTAAACAGGGATCCAAGTGGGTCTACTAGGTCATATTTTAGGTTGTTTAAAAGGCATCATGGGATGTTGTCTGGTCCCATTGGTACAGTGCTTTTGGCCTTGGAGAGCTCTGAGATGACCTGCTCTCTTGAGATAATAAGCTGAGGAATGGTGGCAGGTATACTTTAGGGAATGACTGGAGGGGATGGGGGGGGGGGTAAAGTTTGCTCCAAATATTTCAGCTAGCAGGTTGGTTGTTACCTTCAGTTCAGTATGGGTGGTGCCATCCACAATCAGTTCAGCCCATACCTTGGTATTCCATTTTAGATTTTGGACATAGTTAAAGAATGCCTTGTGATTATCCTTAGTTAGGGAGCTATTTTTGCTTTGTAATTTGCTTTGGAGGACTTGACAAGAAGATTTCTGATTTGTTTGTTTAAGCTAGAGAGGGATTTCTTCCTCTGTTGAGCCAGTTCCCTCTTGCTCTTGGACATTAGTTTCTTTCTCTTGTTGTATAGCCTGTTTATACTAAGAGTCCACCAGGGTGGCTTGTTTTTTTGGCAAGACCTGGTTTTAATCTGGTCAGATAGAGAGGATGCTATACAACTGGTTAAGTGGTTATACAGGGCATTGGTGCCTCACCTCTGCATAGGCGTCCATGTTATCTGCATTTTAGGGGGCTTGAAACTTTTTATACTATCACTTAATAGGAGGTAATTTGTCTTTGAAATATTCTTAAGTGTTTTTAAGCTTCATAGGATATATGGTCTTGTGAGTACTATTTCTAGGACATTTGAGCCTCTTGTGGGTGTGCTGACTAGCTGTTCCAGTGCACTTGCATTGACAACGTTCGAGAAGTTCTGATTTAGCATGTTTGTGGTCGTGTATGCTTCCCAGTCAATGGAGGGATAATTAAAACCACCCATGTGTAAGGTGTTGGGCTGCATGGCAAGTGACTCCAGTAAGTCCGGGTATGTGGTATGCTTTTTTTGTTTCATGGTGGGGGACCTATAGCTAGCTATGATGTGGTAGGGGGGCTTTGCTATAGTTAAGTGGGCATGAAGTAGCTCAAGAGAATCAAACTGGTTGACCAGTCTGGAGGTGTACTTATCCTTAATGAAGATGGATGTACCTCTTCCTTTCTTTTTTTCACGTTCGGTCTATGGTATGAACATATGGAAGGCACTGTAGCCCTGCACAGTTGAGTGCTTTCCACACCTTTGAACCATGTCTCGGTGACTGCACAGATGTCAGCATCTTCCAAAGTGAGGAGTGCTTCCAGGGAATGCAGTATCTTGTTTAGACTCCTAGCATTAAGCAGCAGTGCATTGAGTTTATCTAGAAAGGATTTTGTTATGTTGGGAGGGTGGTTATTTTGACACTGTCTAAAAAAGGCGTAATAGAGGTGGTTAATGTCTTTGCCAGTATCTGAAAGTCTAGAGGAGGCAGGTACAGACCATCTCTGGCAAAACACCATTGCCTGTTGACCATGTCTTCCTAGATTGACAGATATTGGATCCCCTTGGACTGACACCAGAAGCTAAGCCAATTGTTAAAGTCAATCAATGTTTGTTTGCATTGTGGCATCATCCTTGGAAAAGGTAGAATGCTGCTTAAGGCTAGGCTTATACCTACCTGTGACACATAATCTGAGAGCTCAGTCATGTCTCTTCATAAAGTCCAGTGAGGTATGTCTCAAGTCATTCACCCCAACATGGACTATGATGGAGTCATACCGGTACTTGTGTTTGAGTGACTTGATGGTTCCTGGTACCTGACAGGCAGCTAACTGTAACCTGCTCCTTATCCAGCCTGGTGAGGGAAACATCTGTATGTCTCACAACAGAGCTACCTATGACCATTGCATTAGGTTTTGCGGTGTTATGCCTTATGGGCTTATTTGTTGAGACATTGGTATATATGTTATTAAGTGTTGTGGTTGTTTTTTGGATTGTTATCTGTGTAAGTTGTTTCCATTTGGGAAGCCTCTGACATTTTGGTAAATTACTAATGAGAACCTCTACATATGTGGGTTTATGTGTTGTGTCGTTATTTAAAGTGGTAAGTGTGCATGTGCTGACAACCTGTTTGGCATTCGATTTATCCTTATGTCAAAGTCTTGCCTCCAGTTTCATAGTGTAACTACATTTTTCACATTAATTATTTGTTAGTTTCATGACTAAGTGGTTGTCAGTATAATACCTAATTCTGCAGCTTACCCCATCTCCATATCAGTAAATAGATCCCTCAAGGAAAACATTGCACCTGATATCTGGAAGAAATTTTATGTCATACCCTTACATAAAGATAGTATTTCAACTGACCCCTCAAATTTCAAGCCAACTGCCATTCTATCTCTCCCATCAAAAATTCTAGAAAAATGCCTTCACAAACAGTTCCTTGATTACCTTCTGCCAGAAAATCTCTTTAGCCAACAATATGTTAGTCCCCTGTCTGTTTCTGGATCTATCCAAAGCCTTATAGGATCATAGGATCATAGGAGGTTACTAGGCTATTGGCCCTGAGGCCCTTATAAGCCTAGCCAAGAGTATAGCCTAGGTTTAGACAAATCAGCACCCAGTGCCCTATCCAGCAGGGATATGGGTGGAATCCCAGGGGTATATTTTCTGTTTCTCATCCAGGTATCCAGGTTGCACTTAAAAAGGGGTAAAGAGGTACTCTGCTTGATGTGGAGAGGGAATCTATTCCATAGATGGGGGAGTCTCTGGGACACAAATCTGTCCCACCAGCAAGTTTTGTTGATGTCACAGACCAGATTGAGGCTGCACGCGTGGGTTACTCGAGTGGAGCTTGACTTGCGGATATGCAGCAGTCCCATCAAGGTGGGGTCGTGATCGCCTTGTATACCAGACAGAGGTTACCTCTGAGGAGTCTATATAAAACTAAGTAGAGGGATAGGGATTTTAGCCTATTTATGTATGGTAGATGTTTGGCGCCCTGGATTCTACTGGTAGGAACCTCTGTGGTCTCTCCAGTTGCTGCATGTGCTTTGTGAGGTGCATGCTGAAAGGGGCATTGTACTCAATAATGGGCCTTATAAGGGAAGAATACAGGAATGTTATAACCTCCTTGTCCCTGGATGAGATACCCTTACTTATGAGGTGGGCCATGCCCAAATCCCTCATGACTGATTGCGTGCTTAGGACGTTATTATTAATGTAATAATTTGTGGGGACATCACTCTCCCCAAAGGGGATGATGATGCATGTTTTGGTATTCAGCTTGAGGCCATGTTTCTAGCACCAGTCATTTGTCTGAGTGAGAGCCACTTGGAGGATGTCCACATCACTAGGGGAATTGATGACAGCACCCAGCTTGCAGTCATTTGCAAACTTGGTCATCCACAGCCCACTGGTTTTGGCCTGCACCACAGAAAAGTATATCCCAAATAACAGAGGCCCCAAGACCGAACCCTGGGGGCATGCCACCTGTTATGGGTCTACCGCTTGAGGTGGCTTTCCCTATTTTGACTATGTGGGTTCTATCAGTGAGACAGTTTGCTACCCATCTGGTAACATATGGATTGATGCCTAGTTGAGAGAGTTTATCTATTATGCCCAAGTGGGAAATAGTATCAAAGGCTTTGCCAGGTCAAGGTAGGTGGTGTGCACCATTTTCCCCTCATCCATGGCTCTGGTGACTGTCTCAAAGAAGTTGACAAATATAGTAGACAGGACCTCCCCCTGACAAAGCCAAACTATGTGGGATCAAGTGTTTGGAGGTTGCCAATATCCTTGTTAATGAGGTTCATGATAATCCATTCCATGGCCTTGCAGATCAGGCTAGCTAGACTGATGGGTTTATAATTTCCGGGATCAGTGGATGTTCTACCTTTGTGTAAAGGGATGACAGTGGCAGTCATCCACTCAGCTGGGATGAAGCCAGTACTCAGGCTTTGGTTGAATAGGGTGCTGAATGGTGCTGCAAGTTCCTGCCTGCGTTCACATAGGATGCAGCTTGGGATGTTATCGGGTCCCAGTGAGGTGGTACTTTTTGCCTTTGAGAGAACAGTGATGACCTCTCCCCTAGATATAAGGGGAAGGGGGCAGGTACTGGGGATGTCCTGATTTACTGATGGGGGACAGAAAGGTAAAGTTTCACTGAATCTGTCAGACAGCGAGTTTGCTTTATCTACGGCATTTATATATGTGGTGTCCCTGACCACCAGTTCTGAACAGATCTGGATGCTTCCTTTGAGGTTACAGACATATGTGAAGAAGGCCTTATGATTGTCTCTAGTAGATGTAGCCAATTTGGACTCGAAGTTTGCTTTGGAGGATTTCACTAGTGCTCTTATTTGCTTGTTCAGGCTAAGGAGACATTGCTTCCAATTGGGCACCTGCTCCTTCTTAGTCTTGGACAGCAAATTTTTCCTTTTGTTATAGAGTTTATTTATTGCAGATGTTCACCAGACAGGTTTACTCTTCCTTGCAGAGGATGATTTAGTCCTGTTGGGTATTCCTGATTCCCTGCATCTATATAAATGCTCGTATAGTGCTTTGGTGTAGTTTTGGATATTGGTGCCAGTTTCTACAAAGGGGAAGGGGGCGGTGAAGCTGCTTATACCAGCCTTCAGGAGGCTGTAATCAGATTTGAAGAAGTATTTATGTCTGATTCTAGCTAGAAGGGGGTTGGGCGAGATGGTGACTGAAAGTGACCGCTTTGTGGTCAGATCTTACCAGGGAGGATGATACTATAGGGATGCTGCAGTGGTTACTCATGTTGGTTAATACTAAGTCCAAGATATTATCACCTCTTGTGGGGGTATTGACTAGCTGTTCCAAGGCATTTGCATTGACAAAATCAAGGAATCTCTGGGCATTTGTGTTCTGGCATGAGTAGTTCTTCCAGTCTATGTTTGGGAAGTTAAAGTCACCCAAGATCAGGGTAAAGGGTTGAATCTTGATAGATTTGAACAGATCCAAATAGGTGGATTGGTTATCTTGAGTCAGATTTATGGGCTGGTAGCTATCTATGATTTGAATAGGGGTCTTGTCAATGGTTAACTGCACCTGAAGTGTCTCCTCTGCGTCATACTGTTTGACCAGCCTGGAAGTGTGTATGTCTTTAATGTATATTGAAACTCCAGCTCCTTTGGCTTTACTGCCCATAATTTGGGGTCTGAATGTATGATAGGATGAGTAACCAGGTAAGGCTGGGGTGCTCTCCACAGCTTTGAACCAGGTTTCTGTGACTGCACAGATGTCAGCATTTTCCAGGGTTAGAAATGCTTGCAATGAGTGCAGTTTCATGTTTAGACTCCTAGCATTTAGCAGCATGACCTTTAATTTGTGTTTTGTTGAAATTTTTATGTTGGTAGTTTTAACCTCATCACCTTTCCTAAAAAAAGGCACTATAAGGGAGGCAAGAGGATTTGCCAGAAACCTGAAGCCCTGGTGAGACAGATGCAGGCCATCTCTGACAAAGCATTGTGGTCTGTCGATCATATCTTCTTAGGCTATCAGGTACTGGATCCCCCTGAAATGACAGCAGAAACTAAGACAATTGTTAAAGTCAATCATTTTCTGTTTGTATTGAGGCATCATTCTGGGTGATGGCAGAATGCTGCTTAAGGCTAGGGACATACCTGCCTGGGACACATAATCAGCGACCTTCAACACTGTCTCCCACAAACTACTTCTATCCAAACTAACTGCGTTTAATGTCTTTAATTCTGTACTTTCTTGGTTCTCCAGTTACCTCTCCAACAGATTCCAATCAGTTAAATGGCAATCTAACATCTCCCCCTTTTTACCTGTACATACAGCAGTACGCCAAGAGGTTCATCCTTGGACCTCTATTATTTAATATCTTCATTAATGACCTCCACTCTTCCTCTCCACTCTCGTCAGTTATACAATATGCTGATGATTCCACTACCATCTCCTGTTCCGACAATATCTCCCATCTTCACAGCCTCACCCAATAATATCTGCTCTCAGTTAAGAAATAGCTAACTTCCAACCAACTCCTACTTAAACCTAAGGAAACTAAACTTCTCCTATCCCTTCCTAAATATCTACAACATCATAAATCTCCCTTTACTGTCTCCTGCCTAAACAACATTTTCTCTATTGAATCTCATACAAAACCTCTAGGTGTTATTATAGATGATCAGCAGTGTATTAGAAAGACTTCCAAAAGTCAGGCCTACTCTACAGGCATAAAAAAAATTCTCACAAATGCTTCTAGGCTCTCCCTTGCACAGGCTTTTCTACTCCCAGCCTTGATCTATGCAATCACTATTCTTACACACCTCCAATTCAACCTTCTATCTAAACTAGAACTCACATATAACAAAATTGCTAGATTTGCCTCTAACCACCCCTACCAGTGTCACCATTTCCTGGCCTTGAAAAGCTTACAGTGTCTGGAATTTCATCATCAAATCCTCTTACCTCAGCTTCTCATGACTCACTCTGTCCTACATGACCCCTCCTCCTGCCCCTCTTTCTCCTCACTTATCCATTCCAACACTCCCAACCATGCCCTCGGTAGCTCTCATCAGCATCTTCTGCAGGTCTCTATGCCCAACACAAATATTGCTAAACTCCTCTACATCCACTCAATGGCAAATGCCTGGAATAAACTACCACCTAGTGTTAGATCTATCTCAAACCCCAACTAATTTAAAATAGCCCTAAAAGATACTCTTCGTAAATCTTGGTCATGCTCATGGAATCACCCTACTTAATCCCATCATCCTCTCCTCTTATAATCCTCAACTTCTCTCACAGCAACCTTTCTCTAACCCCCCTTACAAATCCAATGAAAGACAGCTTTCTCACAACCCACAGTACTGCAGACATTATTCATGATCTTCACCTGTGGATTATCTCCTGCTCCTAGTAAACTTTCTTATTTTATATGTTGACATGTTTTTTTACCTGCATATAACCAGTTTTTAGTTTCTCTTCCTACTACAGTGTAACTTTTGAACTGTAATATGTTTTAAGACTCTGTGCAGTGTTCTTGGATGTTTTTTCTCTGACTATTGTTATCATATATTTACTCTGTATGTTAACATTTATTGTTAAATCTAATTATTTTTTTATTACTCTGTCATTTGAAAACTGTTAATCTGTCACTCCCACCGCAGACCTCACCACTGTCACACTACCCTCGTACATATCCTGTACCACTCTTATATACTTCTCTGACACTCCCGACATCCTCATACAATACCACAACTCCTCTCTAGGCACCCTGCCATATGCTTTCTCTAAATCCACAAAGACATAATGCAACTCCTTCTGACCTTCTCTGTACTTCTCCATCAACACTCTCAGAGCAAACATCACATCTGTAGTGCTCTTTCCTGGCATGAAACCATACTGCTGATCACTAATCATCACCTCCCTTCTTAACCTAGCTTCCACTACTCTTTCCCATAACTTCATGCTGTGACTGATCAGTTTAATCCCTCTGTAGTTACTACAGCTCTGCACATCACCCTGATTCTTAAAAATCGGTACCAAAACACTTTTTCTCCATTCCTCAGGCATCCTCTCACTTTCCAAGATTTATTAAACAATCTAGTTAAAAACTCCACTGCCATTTCACCTAAACACCTTCATGCTTCCACAGGTATGTCATCTGGCTTATGCAGGCTTGAAATCTTTTCTGAAAAAGACAAACTTTCCTTGGAGAGAAGGACAGTTCTGGACAATTTCCAGAGATGGGGCACTTTGCCTTCTTATGCCCTTCTATTTATTATAACGGGTAGTGGAAAGTATTATAAGAGGGTATTCACTTTAAAGTAAGCAGGTGATAAATTATCAATGGCTGCCAGATTTGTTAGTTGGAATCTAAATGAAGAGTCACATTGGCTGCTTTCTGAGAGGAACTTATGGGTGGGACATTATGTTCCTCAGTGTAATTATATTAGAAAGAGACTGAAGTCTGTGTTTGTATTTGTGTCTGTGTCACTTGACTATTTGCTTCAGAAGGGGCAATTTAATGTTTAGTTATTTTACATTCGGAATTCACTGATGCCTTTCCAAAACTTAGAATGCCTATGCAGATCTGTATTCCAGATTCTTATATAATGTATTTTTTGCATTCCTAATCTGTTTGCATATGTTGGCATGGAATATGTACAGATTTTTGTTGAATTGTTCTCTCTCTCTCTGCTTTGAATGTTTTCCATGTTCTGTCCCTTTCTGACACTGTTTGCTAAAATTAAAGAGCTATTCATGGTAGAGCCTTTGTCTGTAAATAAATATTCCTTTCTGGGAAAAGTTGTATTTGGTAATTCTGGAATAATTTTGCAAAGGAAGAAAGAAGGGCATTTTTATGACCAGTTTATATGTTGTAACTAGTGGCCGCTGCAGTTTGCATTAAAGTTCCTTATGCAGCTGAGCTGAATTGTAACCACAAAGTAATATGGAACCTGGAAGTGTTTCTGTATTTATAAGGTGTGTGACTTTTGGTAAGGATCCAGTTGAGAGTGTCTGCTACAGCAACAAGTCTTATACAATATGTATCCTCCTAATTACTCTGTAACCATAGAGACCCTTTCCCACCCTGACACATTCACTGCCATGGTTTCTGCTTTCTAGAGATATCAGGCATGGGAAGCTTAAGATAAGAAAGGCAAGATATAATTTGGCGTACGGGCATGCCGTGTGTGTGTGTGTGTGTGTGTGTGTGTGTGTGTGTGTGTGTGTGTGTGTGTGTGTGTGTGTGTGTGTATGTTTAGGGGGGCTCGGGAGGTTTTCCTATTGTTCCTAACAATCCCCCAAAACATGGCAGGTACTGTGCAATCTCTGTTGTGGTCCATAGGCATTTGGTTACTAAAGGTAGTTATAACTCTTCATAAGGTTTTATCGCCTTGGATTTAATTATTTAGTTATTGGAGTACTTAAAACCTCCAGTATGTGGGCTGTGATAAACAAACAAACAGAAAGAAACTTGATGTTACTGGTGGTTCACTGAACAGGATCATCTGATGATGTTTTGCTAGAAAGACACTTAAGCAGATAAAACTATAACTTGTCCTGGTGTCAGGTTTCTACACACTAGCGATGCCTTGTTAAACATTAACATTTTCCTTTGACTTCATAGACTGATAACCTCATGCTGTATATAGATTCATAGGGGGGTTTAGGTGGACTTAGCAGCGCATGTCATACCTGTGATAGGTTTTCAACCAGCTTCTCCTCCATGGATGGGTGTGTTGAGATCAGCTTCTCACTTGAACCCCTCCTGGTCAGCTTCTTATCCACCCAGGGCATTACTCAATCCTGTCTCAACTGGGTCAAAGTCAGAGCTTTGCCCCCTGAGTGCTGTGAAGCCAGATCTAGTTGGTGTAATACTTTGATCATACCTGGTTAGAACTGATTATTCTATGATGCCCGAGAATCATTAAGTCTTTTATTACATGCTATCATGGTCTAAGTCTCACAGTTTAACTGCCTCACTTTTAAAGTGTAGGCAGGTTACTATACATATATATATATATATATATATATATATATATATATATATATATCATCTTCTTTCAGCTGTTCCCGTTAGGGGTCGCCACAGCAGATCACCTGTTTCCATTTCTTCCTGTTCTCTGCATCTTGCTCTGTCACACCAACCACCTGCATGTCCTCTCTCACCACATTCATAAACCTTATCTTAGGCCTTCCTCTTTTCCTGTTACCTGGTAGCTTCATCCTTAGCATCTTTTTCCCAATATACTCAGCATCCCTCCTCAGCACATGTCCAAACCAACGTAATCGTGCATCTCTGGCTTTGTCTCCAAACCTTCCAACCTGGGCTGACCCTCTAATATACTTATTCCAAATCCTGTCCACCCTCGTCACACCTAATGCAAATCTTAACATCTTTAATTCTGCCACATCCAGCTCAAACTCCTGCCTTTTTGTCAATGCCACTGTCTCCAACCCATATAACATAGCTGGTCTCACTACCCTGTTGTAGACCTTTCCTTTTACTCTTACAGGTACTCGTCTGTAACAAATCACTCCTGACACACTTCTCCACCCACTCCATCCTGCCTGTACTCTCTTCTTCACCTCTCTTCCACACTTACTGTTACTCTGAACTATTGACCCCAAGTATTTAAACTCATCCACCTTCGTCACCTCTACTCCTTGCATCCTCACCATTCCTCTATCCTCCCTCTCATTCACACACATATATTCTGTCTTAGTCCTGCTGACCTTCATTCCTCTTCTCTCTAGAGCATATCTCCATCTCTCCAGAGTCTCCTCCACCTGTCCCCTACTCTCACTACAGATCACAATGTCATCTGCAAACATCATAGTCCACGGGGGCTCCTGTCTGATCTCATCTGTCAACCTGTCCATCACCAGTGCAAATAAGAAAGGGCTCAGAGCTGATCCTTGATGTAACCCCACCTCCACCTTAAACACATCCGTCACTCCCACCGCAGACCTCACTGCTGTCACACTACCCTCGTACATATCCTGTACCACTCTTACATACTTTTCTGACACTCCTGACTTCCTCATACAATACCACAACTCCTCTCTAGGCACCCTGTCATATGCTTTCTCTAAGTCTACAAAAAAACACAATGCAACTCCGTGTGTGTGTGTGTGTGTGTGTTTGTGTGTGTGTGTGTGTGTATACATATATATATATATATATATTTATGGTTTACTATTAAAAACTTGAAAAATAGTTGATCAAGCAGTCTTTTATGTGACTTTAAATGTCAGAAAACAAAATAGTTTTTGGTAAGAAAGTTGAAACTGTAAAATCAATTTTCCGAATTTGATATTTTTTGCATTACAGTATGTCAGCAGTTCTGAGCTTCAGCTTTTGACAGTGCTGCAATCAATAGCTGCAGTGTCAACCCTTTTCCCTACTGTGGTGTGATCTCAAACTTGGTATATATATATATATATAGTTTGCAGAGGGGCTTGCCCCCCCCCTGCAAAAACATCAACTAAGGTAAGGTAATTCTCAACAGTTAAACTCTCATAAAAAGTAACAACTCGTCACAAGTACACCAAAAATGGTTTAATGGACATAAAAGAACTTAGCGCTTTCACCCATGTAACCACGGGTTTCTTCAGAGTTAAAACAATTGAAAAAACAGCTGATTTTTATACTCTTATTAATTGAGTGTCATTCAATTACATTCAAAGCAGCCTATTAATTAAAACTCTAATTCATCTAATTAAACTACAACAATTAGTTGGTAAAAACTATAAACTATTGTGAGAACATACAACACCAAGAAATACTAAAACAACACAGTACTGTATAATATGTATTACCATATAATACTAAATAAAACTACCTATATGCACTCTAAACATACCTGTTGTACAATTCTTATTATTAAAAATACATAGTTAAAGAATCCTATAACTGTGTTTATGGTCAGTACTAATAAATTCAAATTGTATGTAATTTCTAATCATAAATATAAATGTAATTTATATTGTTAATATATTTAAAAAAAATTATTATTATTAAAAATTGATAACCCTTTATAAAAGTTTATGTGAATAATATATACTAACTTTTTAACTAATTTTTCTACTACCTGTTGTATGAGTTCATTTTTATTATTATTAAATAATATATGAATTCATTTTTAAATAACTTGCTATAGAAATATTTTCGTTGATACCTGGCTTACTACATGCATTTAATCTGAGTTGCCATAGACATTCTTTGTACTCAAGTAAGGCATTGACATCACCTTCTTTATCCATGTTTTGAGGAACCCTGTCTATGACAAAAAACTAAAATTTTTTGAAATCTTGACAATCTAAACTGTGCATGTACAGAGAATTAGTCTCTTTCTTATTTTTAATATCTCTGATGTGCTCACCTATCCTTTCCTTTAACTTTCTTATGGTCTTTCCGATATAAAAAGCTTGACGGGATAAACAGGTTGCCACATATATAACTAACTTGGTGTTACAATTTTGTACCCTACATATGTACCATCCAAAATATACCTACACCACCTACAGAATCCGCATTTTTTCATTTTCGACTATCTAAATAACACTTCACTTTCAAAATAGTTTTTTAAATTTTTACCTCTACTAAAAACTATAGTCGGAGAAGCACCTAATTCTTGCAAAATCTCAGTTTGATTCACAAACACCTTGTCCCATACTTCTCTAATATTGCTTGCAAAAATAGAACTGTAATTACTGTATGGCAATATCATTGCTTTTGTTTTATTAGTGTTGTCACTACCTTTCATATTTTGATTAACTAAGCCATACTTTAAAATAGGCTTATAATCAATATATCTCTTAATGGTTATCTCTTTTCTAATGTTCACCAACAATTCGTTAGGATAATCTCTCTCAACAAACATGTTGAGCAAATTATCTATTTCATTGTTGAACTTCTCATCATCACTTATCATTCTCGAGAGTCTAACCATTTGTCCCTTAACTAAGTTTCTTTTTTGAAAGGAAGGATAACAACTTTTATAATGCAAGTATGAATTTGAAAATGTCGATTTTCTGTAAATATTTGACTCCAATTGGTTTTCTTGCATATATAATTTTATGTCTAAATATTCACATGAATCTGTATTTATTTGAAACGTGAATCTAAGAAAGGATGTTGTACAATTCAGATATCCCATGAATTCATCAAATTCATTAATACTACCTTTCCAAAAAAGCAGGATGTCGTCCAAGAACCTTAGATATAAGTCAATATTTGAACAATATTTACTTGTAAGAACATGCTCTTTTTCCCACATTGCTAAAACTAAGTTAGCATATATGGGGGCACATCTTGCCCCCATAGCAACACCAGAGCATTGTTTATAATGTTCACCACCATGTTTAAAAAAATTATTTTCCAATACCATTTCCATTAACTTTGCTAAGGTCTTAACCTTGGACGTAGCCATCCCACCATAATAAACCAAACTCCTTTCAAACATATCTAATCCTTCCTTTAAGGGAATAATTGAGAATAAATTGACAACATCAATAGTAATTAAATGAACCTCATTTAAGTTAACTATGTTGTACTCTTTAAGAGTTGCCAAACAGTGCCATGAATCTTTCAAAATGTGTGTTATATTACTTATCACCTTATTACAGGTTTTGTCGACGTAATGTGCAATAGCTTCTAATTTGGAACGCTTTGCTGCTACAATCGGTCTAAAGGGGGGGTTAGTGACATTCTTGTGTATTTTAGGTATTCCAAATATGCTAGGTGTAACAGGAAAATCAACTAACATATATTCATACTCAGATTGTGAAATATCACCATCCATTAATAACTCATATAACTGCCAACTAATTTTGGCGTACGCTTTAATAATATCATATTTGGAAACCCTAGTATATGTTTTCTCATCACCTAGCATGTCACTAATTTTGTTGATGTAATCCACGGTGTTCATAATAACAACACCTCCCCCTTTGTCAGGTTTCATCACCCTATAATGATCTTGCTGTTAATTCTTTTAAACAAAACCTTTCGGCTTCAGTTAGGTTATCATTTGCAACATTTGTTTCTCTCCAAGCTTTTCTCAATTGTAATTCACACAACATTTCAAAAAGATGAATTATTTGATTATTTGGTGGAATAAAAGTACTACTTCTTCTCAAGGTGAGTCCCATATCACAATTAAATGCATTAGATTTACCTTTGAAATATATTTGTAAATTCAGTAGTCTTACATATGCTTTCAAATTCAATAAAATAAGTCCCAAGTCAGGTTTAAAGCTTGGAACAAATTTAAATCCCTTTTTAAAAAGTGAAATAAATTCATTATCCAACTTTTTCTCTGTGAAATTATATATAGCAAAGCTCCCTTTTCTAATAATTTCACAACTTAAAATGTCTGTTGCTGCTATATGTGTTTCATTATTTTCTTGAACAGTTTTTGTTAAATTAACACATAAGTTTTCTGTATAGCTAGCTGGTAATAAAGAGAATTCATCATCACTTAAATTTTTAAACAATAAATCCTGTGTATACATTTCAGAATCATGATGTTCAAAAGAAAATTGAAAAAAATTTGCTAAATTAAATGTCACAGGTGTACTGTTTAGTTCCTTATCTAAACAATGCTTTTTATGTGATAGTACTAATGCTGTATTTGCCTGAATCTGCCATTCCTGTTGTTTGTCTGACGGTAAAAATTCTGATACGGACCCTGCTAACGCCCTTTTAGGCGTTCTGACCTGCGTACACCCTGTTCCTCTAAAAAAGGCTCATCAAAATTATCGTATTCAAGATTAACATTGTTGTGCATATCATCATTATTGTTAGCAGTGACAACGTCCCTGTATCCTGTGTTAAAATCAGAACTAGGTACATTAGTTTTCACAGCACTCACACAATGTTTATAATCATTGAAATGGGCATATGCCCGATTATTAGAATAATCATTAGTGTCTCTCAATAACTTTTCGTTCTTGTTATCAAGACCCTTACTAACAAACTTGTTAGTTTCCACTAAAATATTGTCAAATTTAAACTTATTACTCTCAAATAGCAAGTCGTTTCTAATGCCGTTATCTAATAGTGTTAAATTTTCACTCAAATGCGCTAACTTTGCATTATTGTTCTTAATAATAAGTCGAACCAAATTTTTACCAGTATCGTCAAATAGTTTAATGAATTCTTCAAAAGTCTCACTGTTTTTCTCAAAACCAAAAGGTACCTTGAATATTCTAAGTCCTTTCGGTACATGGTTTAACTCCAAGGATCTTTCTAAGAAAACATTATCCATTTGTAGGGTTTTAAACTTCCGTAAAGTTTTTTCAAAGTCATTAAACTGTTTGTTTAAAGAACCCATTTCATGACCGTTGTTTGTTTGACCAAATTTAGGTGCTGAAAGCAGTTCATTGATTGCTGGAAACACCATAGCTTTTCTCCAAGCGCCGTTAGAACCCTCACCAGCGTTCGAATATGGATTCGGCCTCAAAATCATGTGCCCCTCACTTCCGCTTGTGGTACGCACAGCATCAACGCCTTTGAAATCCTTCGGACCACTGCTGGCTGTTGGGTTACCCCTTGATGTTCCTGGTGTTGAATGTAAGGTAAACACACGCTCCTCACTTTCCGACAATTTTTAAATTTACCAGTTTTTAGCCTTTCAAGTCGTTAAACTCTCATAAAAGACTACGGTGACCAATCTGAATGTTGCACACTAAACCCCGAAATGTAGAACAGCGATTACTACAACTTGTCATTCACTTATTTGGTTTCAGCATTTTTTTTTTGCTAATAAAAACTTTTAAATATATATATATATATATATATATATATATATATATATATATATATATATATATATATATATAGTTTTTTTTGCCTGTTTCAGGAACTAAGTCTCATCTGCAGATGAGTGCATATTTATTTTGACCAGTATAGCTATTACTCAGTTCTTTCAGCCATTCTGCTTTTTAATTTGCATGGAATCTTGGTCCATTTAGTTAAGTTTAGTATTGCTTTTTTAATTGCTTTTGGGTCCTTAGACCCACATGAATCTCAAGTCTCCCCCATGACTGCAACATTAGGCTCATTTTCTGCCTCTATAGGTTCATTTTTTTCTCTCCTTGGGGGTGAGAGTCAAACACTGACAGTGATGCCTCATTTGTTGTGGGTTGTGTGCTTTCTTGTTATTTATTTCTTAAATGGGGGGTAAGTAGGCTGGTATACTGGGGTTCCGATTTCCTAATCGAACTTCCAGAAAGTCGAACACCAGAAGTTTGAACCTGGAAGTTCGAAAGGTGAAAATGTTGAAGCCGTGGAAGTCCGAATTCTTTCCCAGGGAAAGAATTTGGTTGGATGTTTCTGCAACTTCGACATTTTGTCCACTGTGTTGCGAAGGTTACAGAATGGGTTAAGGTAAGTGTGTGATTGTGATGGACGTTGGGGATAGGGTGCAGGTAAGGTAAGTGTGTGATTGTGATGGATATTGGGGTTAGAGTGCGGGTAAGGTAAGTGTGCGATAGTGATGGACTTTAGGGTTAAGGTGCGGCTAAGGTAAGTGTGAGATAGTGACGGACGTTAGGGTGAGGGCACGAGTAAGGTAGGTGTGCGATAGTGATGGACCTTAGGGTTAGGGTTTGGGTTAAGGTTAGTGCATAGGTAGTTGTGTATGTAAGGTTTAGTGTAGGTTTATAAGGTTTTTGGTGTGGTTGTGTTGTGTTTGTGTTTTTCGGAACAGCAAATTTTTTCCCTTGGAAAAAATTCTCTGTTCTGCTGTTTGGATGTTATTGTATTTCAATGTTCCAAGTTCGAACATCTGGTGTTCGGGCTTCTGGAATTTCGATAATGTAATACGAACCCGGTATATTGACCCTTTTCACTCACAACCTGGGCACACTGAGTAGGAAGAACACAATTTCAGTAAACATGGTACACATAATATTGTAGCAAAGACAGATATAAAATATGCAAACCATGTTGTACAGGAAGTAAGAATGGCATGTCGTATGAGGAATGATAGCAATGATGTATCCTAAGAATGACTTGTTGAATTAGTATTGCATTATAAAATAAATAATACAATATGCACAGTGTGGTATAGTACAACAGTTTAACACACTATCTACAATATTTACAGTTGGCTGCAGTTCAACAGCTTAATTTGCATAAAGCAGTAACTTACATAGCATGATGGTATGGTGAGCAAACCACAGTCAGGAATCACACCCAGTACCTACATACAAAATGCCTTTGCCCATTCAACATAAATAGAATTTCTACCTTTAATATGTTCTCCTGATGAATCTATAAAAAAAAAAAAAAAGAAATTACATAGCTTTTATGGGTTCATAGATAAGTGTTAGGCTAGCTTCCCTTGCAGGACATTTTAAAACTATCCAGTTTCCCTTTTATGCTAGAATTAACCTATCCCATCTGGTTAGAGATTGGCCTTACCCATCCCATGAATGATAATTATATATTATGATAATAACTGGGATCATATCATAGGTAATTTGAGGTGACTCATGTATGGGATGAAGATAAAGAATCTGCCTCTATCCATTAATAGTGCAGGAGGCAGTCCTGGGATACAGTTTCTATTTCCTACCCATAGATCCAAGTTGTGCTTGAGTATGTATGGGGATGATCTTTGTTTTATGAGGATGGGGAGTCTGTTCCAGATCTCCAAAATCCTGGGCAAGATATACCTGTCCCTCCAAACTATTCTGTTGATGTTGTAGAACAGGTTTACATCCCTAGACCGAGTATTTCTGATGCCATTTAGCTTGCTGAAGTGAAGTAAATCCATTAGTAATGGCTAAGAGGATTCCTTGTATACCAGGCACTGGTCACCTCTTAGCAGTTCTGTAGTATACTAAGAAATAGCGACAGGGCTTTGAGTCAGTCCATGTAGAACATGTTGTTTAGACCTTGTATCCTTTTAGTAGGGTATCTCTGTGGGTGTTCCAGTTGTTGCATGGGGCTGGACAGATATGTGCCAAAAGGGGCATTATACTCAATGATTGGCTTAATGAAGGCTAAGTAAAGGTGGGCAATTATATCCTTAAGTCCAGACTCAATTATTTTGTTTATAAGCTGTGCAAAATAGAAGGACTTTCTTATGACAATGGACACATGTTGGTCAAAAGTTAGGTCACTGTCCACATAAGTTCCCAAATCCTAAACAACTGGATCAACTCATAGTGGCATATTGTCAATGTGGTAGTTCCTTGGGGTAAATGACTTCCCAAAAGACACAATGGTGTATTTTTGGCATTTAGTTTCAGTCCATGATTTTGGCCACAGTTATTTATTTGGGACAGACCTTCCTGCAGGATGGCTAAGTCATTTGGGGATTCAATGACTGGTCCTAGCTTGCAGTCATCCTAAAATGTAGTCAGCCTGAGCCCTTTGATACTGGCTTTTATTTCAAAAAAGTAGATGCCAGACAGGACAGGTCCCAACACAGAAGCCAGGGGACTTCACTAGTAACTGGTCTAGTTGTGGAGGTAACTTCCCCTGCTTTGATTTCCTGTATCTTATCTGTGAGACAGTTGGAATCCAGTAGGATGACATATAGCTTTATTCCCAATTTGTCTAACTTTGCAACTTTGCATGAGTGGGGAATTGTGCCAAAAGCTTTTGCTAGGTTGAGGTATGCAGTGTGCACCATTTCATCTTCATTCATTGCTTTGGTGATCTTTTCAAAAAAATCCTCCAGGTTGGGTAAGCATGACTTGCCCCTGACAAATCCAAACTGAGACAGGTCCAATGTTTGGTGGTTCGCTATGTCATTAGTGATTAGTTCTATGATAAGTCTTTCCATGGCTTTGTGTATGAAGCTTGTCGGACTTATGAAAAAACATATAAACTTGTTTCAGTAATAGTTACAGGGAAACCACTTCTACTAACACTCCCAGGGAAAAACATTCTAGGCACATGTCTTTGTAATGTGGGAGGAAACCAGAGTACCCAGAGAAATCCCACATGAATGCAGGGAGGACATGCAGACTCCACACAGAAGGCACTCCAGCTGAGAATCAAACCAAAGAACCTCTTGCTGTGAGGAGACAATGCTACCTCTGCACCGTTACGCCGTGTTTATTGCTTTTTAAACCGTAAAGATCCTAATACTAGGCTCTGTTTCCCTCATTTATCACCTTTTTATCTTTTCAGTTGAGATGTCTAACTCAATCTTATCAACCTCTTTTTTTACTGATTTATAATACAACATTCTTTTTATGTCCTCTCATGTTAGTATGATGGTACCTCCCCACTGGTTGCTATGCAACACCCATTGAGATTCCTTCAAACTTGTACATATTAACCCACTATCCTTCATACCATCTACTAGTCTAATTTCCTTCACCTACCATTTGCCTTTTTATCCTTTAGCTTTCTAATCAGAACCCCTTTCAGTGTAGATACTCAACTTCTGTAAATTCCATTACTTTAGCCTCAATAATTCTTGTAAGCCTAGCCTCCTCCCTTTTTAAATTTGGATTACCGTCTTGTATCTCCCACATTTATCTTTGTTTTTTGACTTTGTAATCTTACAAGCATTTCTCTTCATCTTGCCTTCAGTACCCTCAGCTTAGCTTGCAGTGCTGTGTTTAAGTCATCCTACAAAAGAGGGGATCTTTTCCCTGTCTTGGTCTATTTTCTCCTCCAATATTTGGATGATAAACCTCTTAATTCCCACTTTTCTTTATCCCCTGTACATTTGTAATGTATCTACCTCTGCTCTTGTTGGTTCTGGAGTGATACACATATGATCAGAAATATTTCTTACACATATGCCTGTCTCCTTAGTGTATCTGGACCCCCAAAATGAGTTATAGTTTTGGTCACAATATTTTCTAAACAAGACTGGCCTTTTAAGAAAGCTTGCTCCCTTTGTATTAATGGAGACCATGTACCATTTAATAGAGAAAAGTGTATACTTTGCATCATGTAATGTTATACATTTGGAGTAGGGTTTTTTTTGGCAAAAATATCATACAATTTAGAATCTTTATCAGTTAGCTATCCTTTCCTGAACTGCTTTGGTGTTAATTATATTTAAGTCAGTTGATTGAAGCTTAAACCATTTTCCACATTTCTAATAGACATGTTAAAAATATGTCATTATCACTACACTCCTTCCTGTTCAAAAATCATATCCCAAAGTGTTGCAAAGTTTTTCATGTAATTTGCAGTTTGATATAGCAGACTCACTGGTCTGCACAGATTATCACATGCTAATTTGTAAATGAATACTCTGTCCCTGGATAGTTCCAATGTCAAACCAGGAAATTTCTAATAAACACATGAAAACTGGTATCTCCAGATAAACCAACTCATTATAAAAGAAAAATATTCAGACAGATGATAAGGCAAGCTTCATTGGGGAGGCACCAGCCTTTTCCAGTGGAGGTATAGACATCTCTAAATATTTTGCTTATTTAAAATATGGATTCCAGGCAGTATTTTCATAAACAGAACAGGCTGAATCCTGTTGGATATGACTTGTGCATTGAAACACCTCACGGCAGACCGCATGGGAAAAGAATAAGGTTTAACCCAGATCTTTGTTATTTTAATTATATGTAGTGAGGAGTCTGTTTTTCTACAGCAAACAAATGACAATTTACTGCTCTTAAGAAATGTATTTGTCACCTCACAGTTAGACGTTGCATGTTCGATTCTCAGTTAGAGCGTCTTCTGTGTGTCGACATGCGTGAATGGGCGTTCCTTCATTGAAGGTTGTGTGTTAGGCCCGACAAGCCAGCACGTAAAAATCTACTGCCAATCATTAGCGGACTGGAGTTCCGCTGTGGCGACCCCTAACCGGGAAAAGCTGAAAGACAGTTTAAGAAATGTATTTCTCAGCCAGTGAAGTGTAAAAGGTGATTACTTTAATTTGTGAGACAATATCCTATATTTTTGATATATAAGGAAGGCCTGTGGATCTTTCTTATAATCTGATGAAGGGCCCTCATGAAAAAAAAATAGGGCCTATGGTGTATGCTAACAGTTTTACAGGACTTTCTGTTTAAAAAGTCTTTGTCAGTTGCAATCGGTGCCTTTAATAAAAGCAGAATGGCAGAGCTTAGAAGTACCTTTAAGTGTTGTGTAAAATGCATGGTATAAACTTAAACTACCAGACTTTTTTTCCAGTAAAACTTCAGTAAAATGAAATTAGAGAGGAAAAATATTATCTTTAGGGAACTTGTGGTGAGAGAAAATATTTGTCCTTTTACAGTAATTTCATAAGCAATGGGGATGATATTCAAAGTCAACTCATATTTCTTTAATTCCCTATATACTGTCCTGGGAAAGTCTGTGTTGGAGCACAGAAAGACCTATATAGGTTCCGATTATTACACTTTACTATTTGCAGAGCACTTTCTGACGAACAAATTTCTGGAAAACAAGTTTTTCACTGCAAAATATTTCTCAAAAGTTCAGGTTATTAGCACAAGGCAAATGCAGATACAGCATGATTTGCAACCTAGGAGAATAATAATTTATTTATTTGTTCCTGAAGAAAATATGAAAATAGACCTGCTGTGACAATCCTAAAAATTACAAAAATGCTACTGATGTTTTTAAGAAAGAGAAACAAATTATTTTACAGTCTGAAACAAGAGTATCAGAAAGAAGTTAGACATATGCTATCTATATTTATATCTATATTTATATCTATATCTATTATAGGAATCACATTGCTTAACTAGCCATTATGATTCATCAACTTACAGCTTGACAAGAAACCAACTTTCCTGGCACATCTGGTTGGGAAGTCCACTTAATAAAAAAATTAAATGTAAATGTTTTTTGAGTGGGCAAGACCAGACTTATATATACCAAGCCCATGGTTACATCAACATGAGGTATATTTGTGAAAACAACTGAATCACTGCTGCACTTCTTGAAACTGCACTGACATTGTTTTCTTATGGAAAACAGCAACTGGAGAACTCAGTTGGATTGAATCTCATCCAATTTGCATTCGAGAAGGTGCAGGCAAACCTGTTTGATCAGTGACTCTTTTAATGAAACATTTTCTGAACTGTCAAACTGAACGACTGCTGAAAGGACTAGTTTAATTTTGAACAGGGCTTTGTAGCGGTTTGTCATTCAATTTAAATGACAGTGCGATTTAAGTATTATTTTGTTTATTAAAATAAATTTTGAGTTTCTGGAAGTGATTTAGCTGCTTTGCTGTTGCTATATCTGTAATCAGAACTCCTAACAGAGGGACTGGACAAAGTTGTGTTTGCCCTTTCTTCATGGTTGTGTGATTTTGGAGTTAGTATATTTAAATGGGAGGACATAGGGGGAGTGGGGTGCAGGTGATTTACTAATCTTCAAAAACATTGTGCTTTTTTGGTTTCAATGGAACTTCATTCTTCCATTATATAGAGTAGTTTTGGTGCTTTTATTTTGTATCCACTGGATTTCCTGCTGAGGGAGTCAGTGCATTGTGACATGAGTCCTTGTTTTAAATTGTTCTGTCTCTTTAAATGGATGTTACTACCGCTCCTGGAGAGAGAGATGCATGTCATGTGATCTTAATATTACCATCACTTTCTATCAGTAAAGCCAATGATGTGGTTGATCTTTGTATTTGTGCCTCCTCATTTGAGGCTGTGATATGAACCACTGGTTACCCAGTAATTTTGAAAGCAGTGAGAGCAGAGCATAAGATCCAGACACATCAGCATTTCAATAAAAAAATGACAAGACTTATTCAGTACAAAATGGCCGCATGGTAAGAATGATATTAACTGTTCACTTATCATGAATAAGTTGGCAATAGGCACTAGACTCAATGCATTATGGGATACAGTCATTCTTAAAATGACAATACTATAATAGATATCCACTGTATGTAGATACTCAGTCAGCTCTACATTACTTACCAGCTCATCTACTTGCTAAAAAAAGAGAGAGAGAGAAAGAGGGAGAGAGAGAGAGAGAGAGAGAGAGAGAGAGAGAGAAAGAGGGAGAGAGACCTGTTTCTAAATTTGCGAAGTACGTATACATGCAGAAGTGATGCACATATATTGAACATCCTGGATCGATCCTGTTAATGCACATATTAATCAGGTCTGAATGCTATTGATTATGCATTACTCTAGGTATTCTAACTTATGCTCTGATATGATGATTTTTCACAAAACAGCATCACGTCAGGTAGACATACTTAAGCAGAACATTTTAAATAAGGCAAAATGTTTACAGTCACTTATTTGGCCATACTACTCATTTGCACTCCTGGTAATGAGTCTGCACTTTAACTTTTCTCCCACTACACGTTACTTGAACAGCCCTGGAGCTGAAACATGAACCAATGGAGGGGAAACTATTAGACAAATAATTCTAACAGAGTATTATCCCTGGGGTGAATATGCAAAATAGTCTCCACACGATCAGGAACAATAACACTCATTCGGAAAGCACACACAGTCTCTTATTACATGCTGTGGTTTCTGAACTTTCACTTTTATTTTGAATATTAGGTTGTGGGAATGTCTCTGAAGGAACAGGAACAACTCTTACTGGATATGGACCTAGTTATTCTCAGTTCAAACACCCCAGGTTTATTTTCAGCACCTAGGCATTCAACTCATCAGGAACTTATCAAATAAGCCTCTATACATCATTGCCCTCTGTGTGTGTCAGGTACAACCTTGTTTCATTAGTTTTCCACATTTCAATACATGCTGTGCATCACTTTCTCTCCCCTTTAAATTTACATGCACCTGATGCCCTGGTTGAAGGATAGGTAGTGGTTGTGCAGAATTATATTTTTCATAGAACCTTTCATATGAAACTCAGAGGCATAGCTGGCTCAACCTAAGCCCTGTGCCAGAACCACAAGCTAGCATTCCACCCTCTTAGCTCTTTAAGTGACGCACACACACACAAAAAAACACTTTTGCAAAACTCACAGATGCTAACTGGTTGGCTTCCTACAGACAGTAACCAATCCGCATCCCCCTGCTCATAAAAAAAAAAAAAACTTTCTCTTTCAAACTGTAGCAAACTGCTTGCTACAAATGTAGCAAGAAGTTGCTACAGTTTAAAGCCATCATGGAGCACTATACCGCTCAGGCTTTAGTTAAAAAAAACAAAACAAAACAGCAACACATGCTTTTACTTTTAAACTGTGGCAAACTCCTACAGTCACTCCAGTGGCTTTACTTGACAGTGGCACTGGGAACTAAGGTTGGGTGGCACAATGCCAGGGTAATCCTATGGGCTAGGCTTGTAAAGGCTCCAGGGCCATTAGTCTAGTACACACCTATGAACCTATGAACTGCTTTTTACTATGTAGCAAGCAGTTGCTACAGTTTAGACCACACATGGAAAGCTACAGCAGTCAGGCTTGACTGCAAAATGCAATATCAGCATTTAAAAGCTGGTGCTGCACTAAAGAGGTATTAGGAATTGGAATGATGGATCAGATGACTGATTGTACCCCCTAAAACTTTGTGCCTAGGGCAGTTGCTCCCTTCACTCCAACCTCACCACGATATTGCTGAAACTTTATAGCTCATTTGGCCATTTTGTTTAATTCAAATTGTATAACAACACAGAGAGAAATACAGCTGCTTTGTTAAATTAATTCAAATTGTATGGAATAGTTTTTGGCTTACACTTTGACTCTAATATGACATACCAGTCTTAATTTTGTTTCTAAGCATTAGCTGAGATGGTGTTATCCCTGTGGTACTATGTGGAGTAGCTCAGTAGGTCATAAAAGCTCTGTGAGGATCAAAGTGTTCCTCTAAACCTTCTCAATTTCATTTGTAATTTTTGACATCTGGGTGGTACTTTGTCTAAGCCATAAGAATTGATCATTTGAACCAATAACTTGTGGTTTGTACACAGTTGAAAATGCTCTGATGCTAATACGTATGTGGAGAATCTCTCACAGACTGACACATGTATAAAGCACTCTTTTTTCGTTATATAAATATCTCATTCAGCATCAGTTAACACTCTGGAGCAATAGGCCATAGGGCATAACACTTGCTCATCCATATGGGGTAATGCTGCACTGAAGTCATAGCTACTAGAATTAGCAATCACAACTGTCAGCTTGCTAACATCAAAGTATGCTAGTACTGGAACTGTTATTTGCATTTCTTTCACTCTGCTGAAAGCTTGGGCTTGACAATTTCATCATGACCAGGCTACATGTTTTTTAATGTGTCAATGAATGGACATAGCACAGTTTATAGATCTGGTACATGAAGTTAGTTATGCTTAGAATCTGTTCATAGGTACTTACTAGGCTATTGACACATGAGAATCTTTAGAAGCCTAGCCATGCATTCCCAAGACGTTTATAGTCTTTGTATTGTAAGTATAAATAATCCAGAGATCTAATAGCTCAGAGATGAGCAGACATTTATGTTACCCCTATCCATATGGGATAAAGGTGCTAAACCAGGGGTGGATTTGCAGTTTCCCAGCCACTCATCCAAGTTATGCTTGAATAGTGTAGGATATGTACTTTTTTGTATGTGGAGAGGAAGATGATTCCAGAGAAGTTATATTTTTTGTTATACAGCTCTATCCCTCTAACATGTTCTCTTTATATTGTAAAAGAGACTGAGACCTCTTGAGTGGGAAATGATGTCACTACTGGACTTGTGTATATGCAGTAGGTCTGAAGGGAAGGGGTTGGTTCAGACCCTGAAGGTGAGGTGGAGATCTCCGCTCAGTAGTTATTTGTCTTCAGTCAGTCACACAAGATGGAGGCTTTAGTTCAGCCATTGCCCTGACCTTGCTTGCATCTGGTTGGCTTCTACTAGCACTTAAGCTGTGACCAAAGTACTGGAGGTCAGTCATTCTAAAGTAGCATTTGTCTTGGTTTAACTTAAATCCAAAATCTTTAATAGTTTAGAGCACCACCTCTAAATATGAATTGTGTGTCTTGTTATATGGACAATATACCAGGATGTCACCCATAGCAGCCACACCATTTTGCTTGTCACTCATTTAATACTGTAAGATTGCAGGCATTTAGGCTATACCTGATAGACGACTCTAGAAGCAAAACCTTCTCAATGGATTAATAAAAGTTGTCAGCTATCATCCTATAAGCAGTGACATAGCTGGAGTTTGTGCCACCCGGGGCTGTTTTTGAGTTTGCCACCCCCTCATGAAATCATGGTCAAATGAGGCCCCACCATACACAGCCCTCCAACTCACAGCCATTCCAGTATCCCGTTACTTGGCTATTTCTCCCCATTTGCCATAAACACTGTAATGTGCATACTGCTTTATGCTTTATTTCTACAATGATTATTTGGATTTCATTTAAAACTTTTATTTTAAATTTTATAGCACAAACACTGATAGACATCTGCTAAACAAGGCAGTACAGCCTCACAATGAAAACAGACTTAGCATTAAAACTTCTCTGCCCTTGAAACTCACATTCATTGGAACACACATTCAAAGAAAATGCATCTGGCCAGTGGCAGATAAGTTTACCTTTGGACTGTTTTTAAATCATAGGCCCCTTGCAGACATATTTAGCACCATGCAAACATACATGTGTTCTTTGATTCACCTTCCTGATTGTATTAAATTATATTCCTTGTATAATACAGCACACTTGTTAGAGCATGTTTTAAATTTATTGTTTTCAACATTTTACAGTAAGCAATGAAACAAAATACATGAACCATTAATGACAAAACTGCCCAATTCAGAACATTTCCATTATAAAGTCTACTCAAACTTCTTTCATTGCAATCCACCAGTATTAGTAAATATGCACAATCTCTGCAGAAGTAAAAGTCATCTAAATAATTTCACATTAAAAGCTCTATAACTAATGAATAGGTTGCTGCTAGCAAACAACTTTATGTTTCATTGTTTCATCTACAAATAAAGTGTCTGTTGCCCTTGAAGAATAAATTGCCTAATTTTCATTAAAAATTATAAGATAGTAATATCGCAATAGGAAATGGATGGCAAACTGATAATTTCATAGTTACTAGATATCTCCTCCAAAGGAGGACATTCTAAGAAATGCAGCATCCACCCCCTTTAAAGAATAACACAGTACAGTATCAGCAATCCATCTACATACTGTGGGAGTAGAACTCACAGCCTTCTGCATCAGAGCTAGCATGCTACCTGTTGTGCTACTAACAATGCAAATAAGCTTGGCAAGAGCAGCACTAAACTACTCTTCCTCTGAAGCATTCAGCTCCACTTAAAATCCAGTTGACACTAATCTCTCCCAACTTTACAACACAAAAAATCTGGAAAAAGCCAACATTTATTGGGTGAGGACAAAGGCCCAAAATGAGGGACACATTTTAAACATTGCTTGTATAATATACAATAAATTAAAACTAACAACTAAAAGTTGAACTGTGCCAAAAAAATAAATAGCAGGAAAAAATAAACACAGCGCAACTGCCAAGGCTAGCAGCATAAATATAAAAAATATCCCCAAGGTGCTGCAAAACATAATCCTTCAGCTTTTTTACAAACATTTGGAGAATGCACTCGCAGGCTACATCTTAATGATGGGAGTTATATCTAAGTGACCTTAGACATTAATACTTTAGTCACTGTTATACTGAATTCATATGGTGTTGACTCTGTTAGGAGTTTTCTTAATAGAGTTAGTGATCTAACACATTAACGGATTGAGCTCATTTGTACATTGCTTGATTTGATATTGAGGTATAATGTATTTACTTTTGATGATGCCTACTATTTGCAAGTGCAGGGTGTTGCCATGGGCACACCCTGCATGAATAGCTATGCTAATTTTGTTCTAGCAGATTGGGAGTGCCAGGTCATTTTCTCTGACCATGTATACAAGCATAGTCTTATTTTTTACAAGCGTTTTGTTGATGACATTTTTACTTTATGGAAAGGGACAGATTATTTTTTACATGAATTCATTAACTATTTGGAAAAGAGCAGTACATGTTTTAGATTTACCATGCATACATCTTGGGAAAGTATAGCCTTTCTTGATACTACTTTGGTTATTAATTTAGATGGGAGCATTGATTTCATGATGTATAGAAAAGAATGTAGGAAGAATAATTTACTGGACAGGAATAGCATGCATCCCAAAAGGATTTTTGGGAATGTCATGAAGGGACAGATTTTACATTTATCAAGGCACCATACACGTGATAGCGATTATGTTTAGGCAGTGGATTCACAGGCAGATGAATTGCTGGATAGAGGTTACCATAAAATGGATATAGTATAGAAGTTAGACGAAGTTAATAGTTTAAGGGACATGCAGCACCTTGGGGATATAAGGAGAGCGAGTAGTTTGAATGCTCTATACAAACATGTGAGGGATAATGCCAGACATTCTTTTAAGTTCACTGTATGTAGATACTCAGTCAGCTCTACATTACTTACCAGCTCATCTACTTGCTAAAGAAAGAGAGAGAGAGAAAGAGAGAGAGAGAGAGAGAGAGAGAGAGAGAGAGAGAGAGAGAGAGAGACCTGTTTCTAAATTTGCGAAGTACGTATACATGCAGAAGTGATGCACATATATTGAACATCCTGGACCGATCCTGTTAATGCACATATTAATCAGGTCTGAACGCTATTGATTATGCATTACTCTAGGTATTCTAACTTATGCTCTGATATGATGATTTTTCACAAAACAGCATCACGTCAGGTAGACATACTTAAGCAGAACATTTTAAATAAGGCAAAATGTTTACAGTCACTTATTTGGCCATACTACTCATTTGCACTCCTGGTAATGAGTCTGCACTTTAACTTTTCTCCCACTACATGTTACTTGAACAGCCCTGGAGCTGAAACATGAACCAATGGAGGGGAAACTATTAGACAAATAATTATAACAGAGTATTATCCCTGGGGTGAATATGCAAAATAGTCTCCACACGATCAGGAACAATAACACTCATTCGGAAAGCACACACAGTCTCTTATTACATGCTGTGGTTTCTGAACTTTCACTTTTATTTTGAATATTAGGTTGTGGGAATGTCTCTGAAGGAACAGGAACAACTCTTACTGGATATGGACCTAGTTATTCTCAGTTCAAACACCCCAGGTTTATTTTCAGCACCTAGGCATTCAACTCATCAGGAACTTATCAAATAAGCCTCTATACATCATTGCCCTCTGTGTGTGTCAGGTACAACCTTGTTTCATTAGTTTTCCACATTTCAATACATGCTGTGCATCACTTTCTCTCCCCCTTTAAATTTACATGCACCTGATGCCCTGGTTGAAGGATAGGTAGTGGTTGTGCAGAATTATATTTTTCATAGAACCTTTCATATGAAACTCAGAGGCATAGCTGGCTCAACCTGCGCCCTGTGCCAGAACCACAAGCTAGCATTCCACCCTCTTAGCTCTTTAAGTGACGCACACACACACACAAAAAAAAAACACTTTTGCAAAACTCACAGATGCTAACTGGTTGGCTTCCTACAGACAGTAACCAATCCGCATCCCCCTGCTCATAAAAAAAAAAAAACTTTCTCTTTCAAACTGTAGCAAACTGCTTGCTACAAATGTAGCAAGCAGTTGCTACAGTTTAAAGCCATCATGGAGCACTATACCACTCAGGCTTTAGTTAAAAAAAAAAAAACAAAACAAAACAGCAACACATCTTTTTTCTTTTAAACTGTGGCAAACTCCTACAGTCACTCCAGTGGCTTTACTTGACAGTGGCACTGGGAACTAAGGTCGGGTGGCACAATGCCAGGGTAATCCTATGGGCTAGGCTTGTAAAGGCTCCAGGGCCATTAGCCTAGTACACACCTATGAACCTATGAACTGCTTTTTACTATGTAGCAAGCAGTTGCTACAGTTTAGACCACACATGGAATGCTATAGCAGTCAGGCTTGACTGCAAAATGCAATATTAGCATTTAAAAGCTGGTGCTGCACTAAAGAGGTATTAGGAATTGGAATGATGGATCAGATGACTGATTGTACCCCCTAAAACTTTGTGCCTAGGGCAGTTGCTCCCTTCACTCCAACCTCACCACGATATTGCTGAAACTTTATAGCTCATTTGGCCATTTTGTTTAATTCAAATTTTATAACAACACAGAGAGAAATACAGCTGCTTTGTTAAATTAATTCAAATTGTATGGAATAGTTTTTGGCTTACACTTTGACTCTAATATGACATACCAGTCTTAATTTTGTTTCTAAGCATTAGCTGAGATGGTGTTATCACTGTGGTACTATGTGGAGTAGCTCAGTAGGTCATAAAAGCTCTGTGAGGATCAAAGTGTTCCTCTAAACCTTCTCAATTTCATTTGTAATTTTTGACATCTGGGTGGTACTTTGTCTAAGCCATAAGAATTGATCATTTGAACCAATAACTTGTGGTTTGTACAGAGTTGAAAATGCTCTGATGCTAATACGTATGTGGAGAATCTCTCACAGACTGACACATGTATAAAGCACTCTTTTTTCGTTATATAAATATCTCATTCAGCATCAGTTAACACTCTGGAGCAATAGGCCATAGGGCATAACACTTGCTCATCCATATGGGGTAATGCTGCACTGAAGTCATAGCTACTAGAATTAGCAATCACAACTGTCAGCTTGCTAACATCAAAGTATGCTAGTACTGGAACTGTTATTTGCATTTCTTTCACTCTGCTGAAAGCTTGGGCTTGACAATTTCATCATAACCAGGCTACATGTTTTTTAATGTGCCAATGAATGGACATAGCACAGTTTATAGATCTGGTACATGAAGTTAGTTATGCTTAGAATCTGTTCATAGGTACTTACTAGGCTATTGACACATGAGAATCTTTAGAAGCCTAGCCATGCATTCCCAAGAAGTTTATAGTCTTTGTATTGTAAGTATAAATAATCCAGAGATCTAATAGCTCAGAGATGAGCAGACATTTATGTTACCCCTATCCGTATGGGATAAAGGTGCTAAACCAGGGGTGGATTTGCAGTTTCCCAGCCACTCATCCAAGTTATGCTTGAATAGTGTAGGATATGTACTTTTTTGTATGTGGAGAGGAAGATGATTCCAGAGAAGTTATATTTTTTGTTATACATCTCTATCCCTCTAACATGTTCTCTTTATATTGTAAAAGAGACTGAGACCTCTTGAGTGGGAAATTATGTCACTACTGGACTTGTGTATATGCAGTAGGTCTGAAGGGAAGGGGTTGGTTCAGGCCCTGAAGGTGAGGTGGAGATCTCCGCTCAGTAGTTATTTGTCTTCAGTCAGTCACACAAGATGGAGGCTTTAGTTCAGCCATTGCCCTGACCTTGCTTGCATCTGGTTGGCTTCTACTAGCACTTAAGCTGTGACCAAAGTACTGGAGGTCAGTCATTCTAAAGTAGCATTTGTCTTGGTTTAACTTAAATCCAAAATCTTTAATAGTTTAGAGCACCACCTCTAAATATGAATTGTGTGTCTTGTTATATGGACAATATACCAGGATGTCACCCATAGCAGCCATACCATTATGCTTGTCACTCATTTAATACTGTAAGATTGCAGGCATTTAGGCTATACCTGATAGACGACTCTAGAAGCAAAACCTTCTCAATGGATTAATAAAAGTTGTCAGCTATCATCCTATAGGCAGTGACATAGCTGGAGTTTGTGCCACCCGGGGCTGTTTTTGAGTTTGCCACCCCCTCATGAAATCATGGTCAAATGAGGCCCCACCATACATAGCCCTCCAACTCACAGCCATTCCAGTATCCCATTACTTGGCTATTTCTCCCCATTTGCCATAAACACTGTAATGTGCATACTGCTTTATGCTTTATTTCTACAATGATTATTTGGATTTCATTTAAAACTTTTATTTTAAATTTTATAGCACAAACACTGATAGACATCTGCTAAACAAGGCAGTACAGCCTCACAATGAAAACAGACTTAGCATTAAAACTTCTCTGCCCTTGAAACTCACATTCATTGGAACACACATTCAAAGAAAATGCATCTGGCCAGTGGCAGATAAGTTTACCTTTGGACTGTTTTTAAATCATAGGCCCCTTGCAGACATATTTAGCACCATGCAAACATACATGTGTTCTTTGATTCACCTTCCTGATTGTATTAAATTATATTCCTTGTATAATACAGCACACTTGTTAGAGCATGTTTTAAATTTATTGTTTTCAACATTTTTACAGTAAGCAATGAAACAAAATACATGAACCATTAATGACAAAACTGCCCAATTCAGAACATTTCCATTATAAAAGTCTACTCAAACTTCTTTCATTGCAATCCACCAGTATTAGTAAATATGCACAATCTCTGCAGAAGTAAAAGTCATCTAAATAATTTCACATTAAAAGCTCTATAACTAATGAATAGGTTGCTGCTAGCAAACAACTTTATGTTTCATTGTTTCATCTACAAATAAAGTGTCTGTTGCCCTTGAAGAATAAATTGCCTAATTTTCATTAAAAATTATAAGATAGTAATATCGCAATAGGAAATGGATGGCAAACTGATAATTTCATAGTTACTAGATATCTCCTCCAAAGGAGGACATTCTAAGAAATGCAGCATCCACCCCCTTTAAAGAATAACACAGTACAGTATCAGCAATCCATCTACATACTGTGGGAGTAGAACTCACAGCCTTCTGCATCAGAGCTAGCATGCTACCTGTTGTGCTACTAACAATGCAAATAAGCTTGGCAAGAGCAGCACTAAACTACTCTTCCTCATCTCCACTTAAAATCCAGTTGACACTAATCTCTCTCAACTTTACAACACAAAAAATCTGGAAAAAGCCAACATTTATTGGGTGAGGACAAAGGCCCAAAATGAGGGACACATTTTAAACATTGCTTGTATAATATACAATAAATTAAAACTAACAACTAAAAGTTGAACTGTGCCAAAAAAATAAATAGCAGGAAAAAATAAACAGAGCGCAACTGCCAAGGCTAGCAGCATAAATATAAAAAATATCCCCAAGGTGCTGCAAAACATAATCCTTCAGCTTTTTTACAAACATTTGGAGAATGCACTCGCAGGCTACATCTTAATGATGGGAGTTATATCTAAGTGACCTTAGACATTAATACTTTAGTCACTGTTATACTGAATTCATATGGTGTTGACTCTGTTAGGAGTTTTCTTAATAGAGTTAGTGATCTAACACATTAACGGATTGAGCTCATTTGTACATTGCTTGATTTGATATTGAGGTATAATGTATTTACTTTTGATGATGCCTACTATTTGCAAGTGCAGGGTGTTGCCATGGGCACACCCTGCATGAATAGCTATGCTAATTTTGTTCTAGCAGATTGGGAGTGCCAGGTCATTTTCTCTGACCATGTATACAAGCATAGTCTTATTTTTTACAAGCGTTTTGTTGATGACATTTTTACTTTATGGAAAGGGACAGATTATTTTTTACATGAATTCATTAACTATTTGGAAAAGAGCAGTACATGTTTTAGATTTACCATGCATACATCTTGGGAAAGTATAGCCTTTCTTGATACTACTTTGGTTATTAATTTAGATGGGAGCATTGATTTCATGATGTATAGAAAAGAATGTAGGAAGAATAATTTACTGGACAGGAATAGCATGCATCCCAAAAGGATTTTTGGGAATGTCATGAAGGGACATATTTTACATTTATCAAGGCACCATACATGTGATAGCGATTATGTTTAGGCAGTGGATTCACTGGCAGATGAATTGCCGGATAGAGGTTACCATAAAATGGATATAGTATAGAAGTTAGAAGAAGTTAATAGTTTAAGGGACATGCAGCACCTTGGGGATATAAGGAGAGTGAGTAGTTTGAATGCTCTATACAAACATGTGAGGGATAATGCCAGACATTCTTTTAAGTTCACTGTAATAGATAAAACCACAACAGGCACCCAAAGAGGCAGAAGGTAATAATAAAACACGAGCCTGTAGGTGTAAGCAGCAGCAGGTTTAATCACATCAAAAGAATTGTCTTTCCCTCGCTGAGAGTTACCAATCATAAGCAATAAGATAAGATGTTGTATCTGAATCTATTAGGGGTGGGGATATTGTCACTAGAATGGAATGTTTGGAAATGAATTGGATAGCAACATTGCAGGTACATAGGACACCAGGCTTAAATTATACTGTTCCTTTAAAACCTGCATTGAAGTCAAGACCTTTGCATCATTAATTGTTTGTATTCTTTAATTGGGTAATATGTTATTTAAAAAGGGTTAATGTTTGTGATGTTTGAGGATCTGATGAAGCATTTTTATGTGAAAGCTCTTATACTTTATTTTATTAAATAGCTTTGAAAGTTTTTCCATGCCTTTTTTATATTTATGCTGCTAGACTTGGTAGTTGCACTGTGTTTATTTTTTCCTGCTATTGCTTGTATTGTAACCCCAAAAACTATACTCATCTTAATGACATATTTCTTTTTATACATCTTGAAATAGTTATGCTATACTCCTGATTACTGACATTGTATAACATTGTATTGCTACTTAATGCCTTGTAATAATCCTGTAACATTGCTGTTTAATGCTAATTTATACTGAAAATTGTATAATATGTTTGAGCTTTTCTCCCTGGGCCTCCGCTAAAAAAGGGCTCTTCAGCTCAGTCGGACAATCCCGGTCAACAAATGTAAAATAAATAAATAAAATAAATAAATAAATAAAATCTTAGAAAGTTGCTAGAATAAAATGTTTTGTGTTACCATGCATCTCCTGTAAGACAGGAAGACTGAAACTTAAATGGCTATCATTATTTAGTGAATTCAGTTCTCACTGATTTGCCAGAACACCACAAATTTTAAGATGAACAGACCAAAAGAATTAGCTAAACATTCTGTGAAAATCTGGACAGTTGAGAGCTATGGACTCAACTCCTTGAATCATAAACAAGTGGTGTTATGGGTAGATAATTCAGGCTCTTGCTCCTTGTACCTAAGCTACAGGGTTTGAGCCTAACACTAACCACCAGGTATAAGTAACTGGAGAATTTTACACACACACACACACACAGACACACACACACACACACACACACACACACACACACACACACACACACACACACACACACACACACACACACACACACACACACAGAAACTGAAATAATTGGAAGAAGACACACACACTCATAAACTTGCAGCAAACTGAATCAATTGGAAGAAGACACACACCTTAAACTGCATTGCAAATGCTTGTAAACTGAACTAAATTCCCTTACTTGAAAGAAGCAGCAAATGTTAGCTGGTGTAGAATCAATCAGAAGAAGAAGCAATTTCAAATTGCGCCCAAGACATGCACAGATATTTACGTGACAGTCCCAAAAAGTGCCACCCGGGGCGGACTGCCCCTCTTGCCACCCCCCGCTATGCCATTGCCTATAGGTTTCCTGGAGTGCTCCGGTTTCCTCCCATATTACAAAAACATGCATTTGGAATGTTTCTCTCTAGGCCTCCACTGAAAATTGGCTTTGTTCCAAGTCAGACTTTCCTGGTAAACAAATGTTAAATATAATAAATACAAATAAATAAAAAAGCATGCCTGCAAAAAATTTAAATATCCCCCTTTCTTAATCACATGATCACACACACGCCCAATTCACCACTGAATGTTCATTAGAAGCAGGTGAAAAAGAAATAAATATCTAAAGAAGATATAAACTAACATGTAAAAATATGTACATTAATACAAATATAAATACCAAAGCATTTAAACTTTATAGGATCGAATTGATCAGGACATTGCTGAAATTAAAAAGTGGAAGGAGAAAAAAATGAGTATGGACAAGCCCGAATACCTAGTGGGGCATGCCTACTCCAGACCTCCGAGTTTCAACATTCGTGCCTCTGAAAATCCTGTAACCAATGAAGAACAGGAAGGAAATGAGAAGGTGGAATTAGACACTGATAACAACACCCCTTTAGACAACAGACCAGTACTGAGGTCTGAAAGACTGAGGCACAGAGCCAATCAAGAGCAGAGCCTGTGCAATGCCCAGAGGCAACATCAGTGGAACAGCGGATGCAATGGTGGACAGACGAAGGCTTTTCCCAACTGCAGATGGACTTAGTTCTTTGTAACCAGGAGTTCATTTTACTTGATAATGCGTTTGAACCCTATAGTGTTCCATGGACAGCTTCCAACAGTACAGGTGACTTTATTTTATACGACTTTACTGTGAACAATTATGACTCTGACTATGCCAACCTCCTTAGTAAAGGTTATTCTTTCGTACCTACGAGCAACATTAAAATTGAGAAATTGTTGTTAGATTTTAAAGTCTATCTTAGGAAATTAAATTTAAAAATTGTTATGGATTCTGGTTTGATGTGTAATGGTTTTGATACTTTACACCGGACTAGTATTTACAACCTTGCCTCTGGAATTACCCTTGCTTTTGTTTGAAAAGTTGGTGGAATTTGAATTCAGCTCCTTTGGGCTCCAGTGATAAAAGCCTTATTAACAAATGGAACTTATCACATATGGAATATGCATTGCTTTTGAAACTTGATTGTGATAAAAATCTCAGAGTTATGAAACCTGATTGGGGGGGGGGGGGTTGGTGTAATGAGTAGGGATGATTACGTTAACAGGATGAATGTTCATGTTTTTGATGGTGACTTTTATGAGTGGCACACAATTTTATTCACTTAACTTGCAAAAAATGATTATTTTTGAAAGACCTTTTTGATCAAGGACAAATTAACCCTGTGTTGTATGATTTTTGCTTCTGAAATTTCTCGTGGTACTATCTATCTTCTGGATCCTGAAGATACACAAAAGTATTACAGACCCCTCTATGAGACCTATTTTGAATGCTAGTAGCTCTAAAACTCACCCCTTAGGCAAGTATATTGACATTAAGGTAAAAAATGCTTGGAAAATTTAACGCATTTGTGCAGGTATTCCTGGGATTTTTTGTTCAAAATTTAAAAAATTTGGCGTACTCAGAAAATTTGGCATTTTTAACAACTGATGTAGTGGAACTTTTCAATGTAATCCCACACAATGTTGGTTTGGCTTGGTTTAATGACTTTCTGATTGAATCTACTGAGTTTGATCAAAATGAGATCGGTATTTTAACCTTACTGATGGAATTAGTCCTAAAGAATAATTTTTTTGGAAGGTCAGTATTTTCACCAAGTTAAGGGGGTGGCTATGGGGGCCTCCTGTGCTCCGATCTTTGTTAACATCATCCTTATCCAATGGAAGAAGCAGTTTTTGTTCAATCATTTTTCCTGGCCCCTTGAAATTATATATCAGGTACTTGGATGATATTTTTATTGCCTTGGATAGTGATATCACGACACTGGCCCCTTTATTGAGTATTTGAATTCTATCACCTCCTTCCTTAAGTTTACTTATTATTTCGACCTGTCATCTATCAACTTCTTGGATGTTAGAATTTTAAAAAGATGAAGACAGTCACAGTTTAGTGAGTACTATTTGCAGGAAACCTACTTACTGTAACAGTTTTTTACGCTATAAGAGTAACCACCCTGACTGTCAAAAACATGGGATTGTAAAAGGGCAGTATATACTGTTGGCAATAATGATTTCAGAAGATGGTCTGTTTGACATGGAAAGTAAGGTTATGTCTGATATGTTTCTCGCCCAAGAGTACCCCCTTCAAATTATTAATTCAATCAGGTCTGATATAGTACAGAAAAGAAAGGACAGGGTTATTGTACCCTTGATAAAAACTGAGTACAAGTCAGTTGATGATATTTTTGGTGGGATCCATATTCCTAAAAATGAATATTCCATGGCCTTTTGGATGGAACACTATCTGGAGGACTAATGTATTAGGGAAATTTTAAAAAGAAACTGGTTAATATTTACCTGTTTTAATGGTATTACTGATAAAATGGGTGATAGGCCCCTTGTAGTGTATTGTAAGGGCAAAACAATAAAAAACATTTTGAAGCATGGTAATTACAATGCATGTCCTTACAGCCACAAAAAACAGGAACAGCCAAATGTGTTTTTTGTTCCCAATGTAAGTTAATGCTTGTGGGGAACTCTGTTCTGGTTAATGGGAAACACATCAAAGCTACATTTTTTTGTAATTGCAATCCACTGGGGGTTATTTACCTTGGTTTATGTCAGAAATGTACGGGTTTCTATGTAAGGAAAACCCAGAGAAAAATCAAGGAATGGCTTTATTAGACATTAGGAAAAATAAACCTAGTAACTCACTTGCTAAACATATTATTAATAATTCTGGCTATTATTTTCTTTTTTTGGGATGGATTTTGTTTCCAAGACTCCAAGGGGTGGGACTTGAGAAGGGTCTAATTATAAGGTTGACATGTTAAAATGTCAACTCTGACTTGTTCGACATGAAAAGGTCAAACTACAAGGTTACAGAATGGCCAAATCACCAACTTCTTTCCAACAGAAAGAAATCGGTTGGCCAAACACCAATGCCACACAAAAACAAACATATTTAAGTGGGGGCCTTTGCCCCCCCACCCCCTAACTAAATATTCTAACTCCGAGACTGCACTACAGTTAGGGAAAGGGCAGGTGTAAGAGAATGGTCAACCGATTTCTTTCTGTTAGAAAGAAATCGATGATTTGGCCGTTCGGTAACCTTGTCGTTCAACATTTGCGTGTTGAACAAGTCAGAGTCGTCATTTTAACATGCCAATATAATGATATAGACCCCTTGTAAGGACCTGTTAGAGCATCAGGAGTTGATATGGCAACTCAAACTAAATGCCTATGTTCCTCCAGGGCTCAATGAGCACATTTCCATTGGAAGTGTGTTAAGGTTGAAATTCTATATTGTTTAAATGTTTTTGTATTTCTATTTTTATTAATGTACACATTTTTACAAGTTATTTTTGCATACCTTTTTATGTGTATATATATTTTTTAGATATTTATTTCTTTTTCATCTACTTCTAATGAACATTCAATGGTCAATTGGGTGTGTGATCATGTGATTAAGAAAGAGGGTATTTAAATGTTTTTGTATGCATTTTTTTTATTCTGAAGAAGTCTGTTACATTGTCAGATGAAAGCACTCAATCCTTTTATTAAATCGTTTGTTGGCTCCTGGTCTCCTGGTCTCCTGGTCTTGTTTACTGGTCCGGATATTAGTTGTGGTTTTGTGGTTTGTGTTCTTTGTTGGAGGCTCTTTGATTTTGTGTCATAGTTAATTATATCAACCTCACCAAACACATCGCATTGGCTTTATTTATTCTAGCAGATGGACCCATTTTGCATGCCACAGCTCTATTAAGCAGATTATTCATGAGTAGGCCACGCAGTAGATAAACCCAGAACTTAAAACTTGTGCCCCTTCCCTGAGACATTGCTGTACATCTACCAGTGCACTTAAGATTGCCTGCAGAGCTATACATTTCTGTATCTGCTTCATGCAGTTACAAATACTTCAAGAAAGTTCTGTACGTAGTATGTGCTATTGCAGTAATAACATCTTTTGTGTTAATCTTGAAACTGATTTGTGTTCCATAAATAAGGATTGTCACTTGCCAATCTGACTTGGTATTAGACACCGTAGTTCATGGCCCCAGGAAAAACACTTTGTGAACATTACTTTCAGGCTTGCTTTCAGAAGCAACTTCCTTAGTTAACTTTGTCTAACAAATGACAACAAGGCGCCCTAGCTTTTTACAGTATTTACACCTTCTCTCTTGTGTTGCATATTGCTCCGATTCAGCATGATAACAATTACACCTCATGCTGCACAATGCAGTGACTCATCAAGATAATGGTTACATCTCATGGTGCACATGGTCTGACTCGGCATGCTAATGGCTACACCTCATGCTGCACATGTTCTGACGCAGAACGATAGCAGTTACACATCATACTGCTCTGATGCAGAATGATAACAGTTACACCTCATGCTGCACAATGCAGTGACTCATCAAGATAATGGTTACGTCTCATGTTGCACATGGTCTGACTCGGCATGCTAATGGCTACACCTCATGCTGCACATGTTCTGATGCAGAACGATAGCAGTTACACATCATACTGCTCTGATGCAGAATGATAACAGTTACACCTCATGCTGCACACAGCTGTGAATCAGCATGACAATGATTACATCTTATGGTGCACCCTGCTCCGACCCAGTATGATAACAGTTACACCTCAGGCTGTGCACGGGTCTGACTCAGCATGATAAGAATTACACCTCATGCTGTACGTTACTCTGACTCAGCATGGTAACGGTTACATCTCATGCTGCACACTATCCTGACTCAGCACGATAATGGTTACACCTTGTGCAGCACGCTGCTGTGACTCAGCATGATTTTGGTTGTACGTCATGCTGCACACTGCTTTGAGTCAACATCTTAACGATTACCTCATGCATTTGCCAAGCTTGCATTTACTTTGCTTCTCATGCACATTTACTTTGACCAATATTATCTCTCTTTTTATACTTGCCATTTTCTTTAGTTTACTTCACATTCATCATTTGCCATATTTGAAATTGAATTTTGCTTTTCCACTAATTTTGCCTGTCTGGCTATTTGTATTGCTTTTTCTAAATTTAAATTCACTTCAGGTTGTAACTTTTGAGACATTCTATCTCTGATTTGTTCATTTTTAATTTCTTTAAACTCACATTTTTCAGTTAATTCATACAGCACCTTAGAAAAGCTTCAACACATTCACCTTTGGCTTCTACACGGAGCATGCTTCTTCATGTATAATATTTCTTTTGGCACCAAATATTCATCAAGCTTACTAATTAATATCTCATATGCAAATCTCTGGTACTAGAGCTGCCTTTTCAAATGACCGATGTGGGGCATTTGTTTTACATGATACATGGCAGGAGAAATGATACCTACAACAAGTGCAAAAGACCGGTCTTCATGCGTTTTCCATACTAAAAGCTTATTCTTGTAAAGTTAATTTGCTTCTGTTGATTTATATCATATTACGTTATTTTCAATATGGCATAATTGTTTTATGCAACTATTAGAGGCATTTTTTGTCCCAAAATCTCAGGATATTTGCCATTTTTCATGTTTTTGTTTTCAAAGGACACAACTATTCAAGTAGGGACTTTCCTGTGAAAGGATTGGCAGATGGTGACCCCATTTGGCACTCTGATAATAAAAAGGAACAATATATTGCTACCACTTCCTAGATCATGGAGAACAACAAAGTGTTTATATGAATTTCCTCTGTTTCCTTGTCCACTTGGTTGCTAATCTAAACCATATGAATCTTTTCCTCCGTGGTGGCCAACAAAATGGTTTCGAGAAGTCAAATGGCTCTGGTGGGTTAAACTTTAGCATTTTTAACTAAAATTTTATTGTCTAGGGCTGTATAACTTAGTATTGTTAAAATGAGCTAGTATGAACTTGGCAGACACTACTCAGCTCATTGACATGGTTTTCTCACTGATTTTTATTTTCATTTCTATATCCTGGTTCTGACTTCATGTTATGCATCTCTGATTATTAAGTAATGAATGCTGATGGCGGGGATCATGACATTAGCAGACACCAGCATTTCAATAAAAAGTATCATTTATTCTGTATAAAATGGCAGTATAACAGGAATCATGCTTACAGTCAATTCATCAAGAATACACTGACAGCTGGCACTAGGCACAGTGCATTGGGGATACTCTTAAAACAAATATTCTATTTATTGATCTTTAAGTGGCAATCCTATAATACATATTCACAGTATATACAGACTCAGTTGGGTCTATATTCTTTTGGTCACAACATACTGTAAAGATAAAAAGCTGATTTATAAAATCCAATGCTGTTTTTCTGTTGGGTGTGCACTCAGTATCCATTGAAGCTATGAAGAGGATCAGAACAGGATCAGTTTTCCTTTGTGATACGACAACAGAAGAAATAATGTTTGTGAAGCAGCCTGGAAGCATTTTTATTTTCTACATTTTGAAATTAAATGTTGCAAAACAACTTGCAATTAATTTTCCTATAAATAATGTTACAATAATTTGCATTTTAGAGTGCAACTTTTAATGTAAAAGAAACTAAAGTTTCATGTTTCATTTCTAACTCTTGCAAGTGAAGCACAATTTTCAGATTTTACACAGAAAAAAATATTAAACCAACAATCTTTCATTTTTCATCAATGGGAGACTTTTCCTTTTGGATCTGTGTTTCTTTACTACCAGCCTTTGAAGCTACATGGTAATTTGTCAGAAAACAGAAAACTCTGGATTCAAAAGATGGTGCTGTGTCTCACAACGAGTGGAATTGTGCCTGTGCCTCTTCATTTCAGGACATTCTTAACTATATTTCACCAGCAATATATACACTGCAAGAATATCTGATGTTCTTAGGAAAACATTAGAAAATTAATTAAAAGAAAACACATGCTACTAGTGGCTGCAACTTACATTAAAGTAAAATTAGTTACAGAAGAGAAAGACCCAGGCAGGGACTGGTTAGTACAAACATAGAGTACATCCTGTTTAAATGACTTCTGAGAAATAAGTAACTGATCTGTCAACATTAGTACTTTAAAATATGAAAACATTTTTATAAAAGTGCTCATTCCCTTTTTTTGGAATCAACTTAACTGAATCACAGTCATAAAATAATAAAATGCAGTTCATATGGAGCCATTTTAAGTGCATTCAAGATTCTAGCAATTGAAGGTCAGGGCAAATTTTAGTCTGCATGCATTATACCTACAGCCAATGAGAGCTCAGAAGCCTTCATACATTATCTCTGCAGCCAATGAGAGCTCAGAAGCTGTATATCATTACTGAATACTGCTTATGGAAACATTTTTTGCTAGTCGTAAGGCTCTCTGAGACAGCCGCGGAATCCATCCTGTGGTCTAAAGACAGGGGCAATGACATGCAGGTCAGTATTCATAGACTGTTTTAGTACAGTGTAGCTAGCACAAATATGCAATAGAAGATTTATGCAAATGACCACATAATAGCATGCAAATGAACCAGGGTAGGGAGATGAAGTTGTGATGATATTCAAGCATATGTAAGGTGACCGTAGTTGCAATTCATAGTCATACCTGACAGAAATTATATACCAATGTGCATCAGACTATAAAAGGGCAGAGTATAGTGAAAAAATCTGGCATCGCAGATATAATACATGGAGTAGCAGCACCAAGTGTGTAACTACATGCTGTAGTTATTAGTGCTTCACTGGGTTACATACTGTCATTTCATCATTCAAGAGATTGTGATCACTTTATAGTTGAATGACACATTGTACAAGTCATGGATGACATGTGTCACACATACATATAAATAGGAATCCATTACCTTCACATACCTGTGGAGACCAAGGTATTTACATCTGTTACTACAAAAGCTATAATGACCTTTCTGAGATCAACTGGGAATATGCTGAATATTTCATTGGTCTCTGCCGATAGAATATTCAGAATGTTTCTCAGCATAATGCTTCTACATGTAGAGGATCACATATGGTTTCTAATATACCATAAGTGACAGTTAACACTGTGTGTGCCTTCTGCAACATTACTCACCTCACTGAGGTTGTGCATTTCAATGATTGCATGAAACTATAATGTCCTACTTGGGCCCAAAGTTAGAAGAGTTTGTAAACAGAAGACCTTCCATTCTCTTACTTGCCTAGTGCGTGTGTGTGTGTGTGTGTGTGTGTGTGTGTGTGTGTGTGTGTGTGTGTGTGTGTGTCTGTGTTTGTCTGTGTGTCTGTGCATGTTCATGTATGTGTGTGTCTGTGTGTGTGTGTGTGTGTGTGTGTGTGCGCGCACGTGTGTGTGTGTGTGTGTGTGTGTGTGTGTGTGTGTGTGTGTGTGCGTGCACACGTGTGTGTGTGTTTGTGTGTCTGTGTGTATCTGCGTATGTCTGTATGTGTCTGTGTGTGTGTGTGTGTGTGTGTGTGTGTGTGTGTGTGTGTGTGTGTGTGTGTGTGTGTGTGTGTGTGTGTGTCTGTGTCTGTGTATGTCTTTATGTGTCTGTGTGTGATGTGAATGGGATTTGATCATTATGTCTGTGCAGCAACAAGACAGTTTTCATGAGTAACATATAAGACACACGTCTCTGTTACATTGTTTCTTCATGCATAGTGAAATTCCTCAGGGCCATTAAGTTGGTAGGTGAAGGTACTGTGGTTAATGTTAATGTATACAGCTATATCAGTAGTGTTTTCAAATGCATTAACCTCCCACCAAATGCTAATACTCTTTCACAAATATCGCTGGATAGAGCTGTAACTAGGGAGGGTGTGAGCTGCTGATGGGGGCACCCATCAGCTGGTGTTGATGGGGTGTGAGTGCATTACCAACACTGATTTATGAATCTGCTTCATAAATGCATACTGATACTGCATTTGTAGTTGTATAGTAGCTGTAGTGCTTTTTTTTTGTCTTTTATTTTTTGAAGTGTGAAGACAACAGGCACAGTACAGAGCAGTTCAGGTGAAGCAACAACACCTAGTTCAGACTTATGGGTCCCAACAAACAAGCAGTGACAGCATATTGTAATGCAGAACAAAATGGTGCCTTCATCAATTGTCAATATCAGCTTATACTGATCAGTTCATGGTCAGACCACACTGAGGAAAGTGGACCACAGCCATCATTATAAGAATGGCCATCAGGGACCTAATGACACCTTTATATACATAGAATGGAAGGGAGACATATCACAGGAGTTGTATGCAAGGATCTCAATGTGATGGATTCCCTGTGTCTAAGACAGTTTCCTCCTGTGATGTGAAGGGGGTCCTACTATGTGACTGTTATCTGTAGTCATCGTGCTGGCCTATTGCATTAGAACTTGGGATCTCCCATTACAGGATAGTGTGTGACTGTGGGGCTGTGACTTGGCTGGTGCCCAATCATGAGGTGCCCTGTCAATGGAAGCTAAGTGTGGTACTGCCCTTGTCCAGACACAGCTGAAGTCTGTCTGCACTGTGATTGCCCCTTTACAGATCCTCACCTGGTACATTCCTAACATTAACCTTGCACAGCACTGTGGGCAGTTATGATGGCATGGGTAATCCTGTGCATGGAGGTGGAGCTGGAAGTGACGTGTTCTGTCATCCATCCATCTATCCATGTATAACGCCTTTTTTCTCATTTTTGTGCATGGGATTTTACTGTCACGTCAGCAATGACCATCATCTAAGCTGATTTTCACACTGTTAGGTGGCGTCCCTGCTGCAGTTTTGCTTCTATAGCATGTACATGCACTCACACCTATGGTCAAGTTGGAGTGCCCAGTCCAGCTACTGCTTATCTTTGGAATGTGGGAGGAAACTGGAGATCCGGGAGAAAACCCACATGAGCACAGGGAGGTAATGCAGATTCCACACAGAATGTACCCTAGCCAGGATTCAAACCAGATAACCTATTGCTGTGAGGTGAAAATACTAACTGCTACACCACTGTACTTCCACAGACTTCATAAAACCAATCAATAATATGATCCCAGATTCCATGTCCTAATAGATGCCATGCAACACAACTCCATGCTGGTCTGGATTGTGGCAGATCGTGCCTGGATGATAGTTCAGCATATTTGCTGACTTATCCTGAGTGGTGAATGTGTGTCAAAGGCTACCTGTGATACATGATGGTATCTGATACCCTACAAGGCAACAAAATGGTGGCTATATCTACATAACACATAGTGAGCGCATCTGCCATTGCAGCTGTAGGTGAATCATTAGTCGTGGTCAGAGACATGTAGACCACACCCCCACTCACGAAAATAAATGCTCAGAATGTACAGTGTCATTTGGTTCTGTGAGTGAGGCCACACCTTTAGTCAGTAACTTGGGTGGATACGTACTCAGGATGGAGATAGTCAGTGTCTCTGTGTCATCAGACTGTGACTTGAGTATTTTTATCTCTTCTACATCATCAGTCCCTGCAAGAGTGTCAACATCAGCCTGTCATCCTGCTGTAGTCTCTACAGGAACTACCAATACACGTGGAAAATTCACACTGTAGTTAACCTGTGCTACAGCTGTGATCCTGTGAATACACAATAATGACACACCTGAGTGAGCATTAGTACTTGTGCCAAAATTAAGTTTTGTGATGTGTAGAGTAGGGGCGTCCAAACAAATTATACCATACAATTACAACCTACCTCCGCAGTTATTCTGATACGATTAGTTACCCAATGTTCTTATAACAAAACATTAACAAATGTTGCTGTTTTCAGTCTGCAGTCTCTGTGTTCATTGCTACTGCACAAAAATGCACTGAACATGGTACTGACATGGTGCATCATCCACTAACACATCTGAGGGTGAGTCCATCCTTAAGCCAGTGTCCACTCCTCTGGAGATGATCCTAGAACCATTTCATCCTGCAGGAATACAAAAACCTCCAGTAGCTCTGTGAGCCTGCTGCTTCCAGATGCCCCCTATGTCTGACATTTGAGATGCTTTGGAATGTGCCTTTTCTTTAGCATGGTGTAGCATGTAGTTAACATGTTTATGACACTGCTTTAATGGTTGACTGTAGCCCACGTGTTGTTTATATCAAGGAATAGTCTTTACCTCACCTGCTCCCATAAAAACTGGTCAGCACCCCCTTTTCTTAAGCGGCACTGCCCATGTGTCCCAGATATTTGTATCAGGGCATCATCTTCAGCAGGGCTGAATTGTCCAGAATTTGCTTTCCATTTTATACCTCCATAAATACAGACCCCTGTGAACACATAACAAACAACTATAAACTGTGTACTATTAGGTCTGCTAGAATGATAACCACAGTCAAAGCTGTAACTTACTTATACCATAATACAGTCAGAAGTATAGCTGTAGGGGTATACCATATGTCAGATGTAAGAACGGATACTGGAATAAATATTGCTGGTATACTTGTCACACATTTGTATGTATGCACTCCTCTCAGGGTTCATGCAATTTGTTAGGACCAACAAATATGTATAGGACAAGGCAGTCATCCCTGTTGCCAAGATTATGCAAAGAACAAAAGATGGCCTGTGGGATTCCAAAAGCACTAATAACCATCAAGAGCCCCCAGAAAGTCTGCAGCCCACAGAACTAAAGGCTTAAGATAAAGATCCACTGCAAACCACAAAGTTTATTCACCACAGCACTAAATGCACAATTCAGTTAAGCACAACTTAAAAAAATAATTAATGAGCTTTTGTCCCAACCACTGAACAGGACTTCATCAGAACTAAAATGTCCTTGCCGTTGAAACAAATATATAAAAAATAAAATAAATAATAAAAGGGACACTTGGTAGGCACATAGCCAATTAGCTTAAATGTGAAAACAAATCAAACATTTAGAGAAACACTACATAAAAATACAAGTATATATTAACAACAATACATGCAAGTGGAAATAAAAACTGAGTATATCTAACCCATTGCCTTAATTAGGAGTATATTAATATGCTATAAAAGATAAAAAATAGATTTTATGTGTATACAAAAAAAAATATTAAAAAAAGAAAAGCATTACAGGACTGTCACAAGGCTAAATAACAAATACATTAAAATACCCCATTACATAAAAAATATTAAAATGTTTGTAATAATAAATATGTAAACTATAATCATACTAAAATATTATATATATTTTTATAAATAAAAGTATACCTAAAATAAAGACTATAAAAATATTTTGTATATAAAATAACCACGTATAAAACAGTACATTGTAAAACAGTCACTTCCAAGTAAACGTGTTATTCAAAATCATGATTTTGCTGCCCTTAATTTTAAAACTGTGACAAATGGTATTGTTAATACCAGGGGGCATGGTGGCATTCAATTTTACTTGGCAATATAATTTTCTGTATTTTATATTAGTTTCCCCTGCCCCCCAGGACTACGTGGAATAATTTCCAATATCCTGAAAAAGAAAAATTTAAAATTGTCGCAAAGAGAGGAATGTTTGTATAAAGCATTATTAACATTAAGCTTTTCCATATCATAAACATGTTTATATATATATATATATATATATATATATATATATATATATTTTTTTTTTTCAATAATCTCTCTGTCTTTCCAATATAGAATGTGGGGCATATGCTACATCTTGCAATATAATATATTTACATTGTCCACATCTACCACATTTTTTGTACCTATTTTAGTTAAATAACCATCAATATTATACTTGTGCTTGTGTTTTCCTGTTTTTTCTAAAATTGTTTTGAAATTAGATAATATTTTATAAACAAAATGGGACAAATTACCAAAGAGCTTACAATGCTCATCACTGGCCCTAAAAATAGTCCACTTTTTCTTAACTAGATTCCTAACCTTTTCCATGCCCACACTGTAAGGGAGGATGAAACACCTTTCAAACTCCCTAGGAGTTGACTGGTCCATGTAAAAACCTATATCCCTCAAAGGGCTCCCTAATAAAGGAACATGTTTTACTCTCCATTTCTGGATAATCTCACATTTGATATGGCCTAAAAAGGAGAGTGGATAACCCCTCTCCCAAAACATGTTCTCTAACACATTAGCCTCCTTGATAAATCTATCTTTCTTGGAGGTCCTCCTTGGAACTCTAACAAATTGGCCATTTATCAGGTTTTTCTTATAATGAAGGGGGGGGGGTAAAAACTGTTAAAGTGAAAGTAAGCATTAGGAAAAGTTGGACTTTCTGTAAATGACAGATTCAAAACCTTCACTATCTATAAACATGGTGGTGTACAAATAATAATGTGGTGTGGGTGATAAGAATAAGTAAATTTCAAAAAATTGGTAGTGTTATTAATAAAATCAATAATTTCATAAATGCCTTCAACAGTACCACTCCATAGGATGAAAATATCATCTAAAAATCTCAACTCCAACTTGCAAAAGGAAGAATAATTTGAAGAAAAAAGAAATGGTGTCTTCCAAGACAATGTGACTAAATTTGATAGCAAGTAGCATAAAAGGCCTCCAGGCATACACCTTGTATTTGTTTATATGTTTTGCCTTAAAAAAATTATTTGAAAGTACCAGGTGCATCAAATTAATTCAAAATTGATATGACTGCTATCTAAGAAATAAATCTTAATTAAGGCATCATTAAATAGATCCAGCCTCTGGTCCTTGGGAATACATGTGAACAAGTCCACAACATCTATGGTAAGGAAACAAATGGTCCAACCGTCAGATTAGGGGTAATATGACTTAAAAAGTCCCATGCGTCGTTTAGAATATGTATAATCTGTTGGAAGAAACATTCCAATAACCTATCAATATATATCTCAAGGGGATACATTTTTGAGGCTTGGGCAGATGCTATAGGTGTTAAAGGGGGATTACAAATATCTTTATGAACCTTTGGAATTCCAAATGTTGAAGGTAAAAAGGGCATTTTATTTGACAAAAAAATAAACCAAAAATTTAGTTATAGTACCTGGTAGTCAACAATCTTCTAAAACGAAATCAATCTTTCGATATGGAATATTTATTTCATTCCTTGATATGGCACTATAAATATTATTGTCATGTAGAATGTCAAACATACATCCTATGTAATCAATAGTATCAAATAAATCCACTGTTCCTCCTTTATCAGGTTTCATGACTCAAATATCTCTGTAGGACTAAAAGTATCCAACAATTCTTTTTTGCCCTCATCGAGGTTCCTGATACCTCTATATGTATGAATTAAAAAATGCTTATGAATATCAATCTTACATGCTTTTCAAAAGCTGCTACAAGAGGGTTGGATGGAGGGTTAAACACTTCCCGGGGTTCTCATTGATGGTTATTAACATTATGGAAAGACACGGGGAAAAGACAGTGACAGTGACACAGCTCTGCCCTTTCTAAATTGATGAGCATATGTGTGTGCAGGCCTAGGACTGCTGTACATGGATATGTTGCCCTGATATCATGGACAATATATTTGCTAACAGTCTTCATACAAAAAACACATGCAGGCATGTGTATTCATATTGCTAGCCTTTTATAATATGAATTGCATTGCAAGGGTGTACGCGCATCCTTACAGAGGTAGACAGGTTCAGTACACCTCACAAGTTCAGAGTACTGTTTGCCTTCTTGGGCTGTGTTTTTGTTCAGATAATGTTATTTATTGCAATATTGCTACTGAGACATTCAATATAGATTCTCAAATCAGCATGATTTGCCATATTAATGGTAGCGTACCTCTAAAATAATGAAATGTTATACCTGCTTACACAATATACAGGTAAATTAGGTCATGTTGCATGAGTATCTATGAATTACTTCATAGGTTCATAGGTTGGTACTAGGCTATCAGCCCTAGGGCCTATATAAGCTTAGCCATAACAATTCCCTAGCTATTTCTTCCCACAGTGTTTACTTCCCTGGACCCCTGTCTAGCAGGGTGACTGATGTGATCCCCGTGGTGAATTTCCTATCTCCCATCCAATCTCCATCTCATTCTGTTGCTATGAGTCTGTGCTTAGAGGTGCAGCTCACTCACTAGAGACCTTCTTGAGTACATGTGGCATGTTACTTCATAGTTACATATTGCACTACCTATAATCCAGAAATCACATTGTAAGTGTAATTCTCATGCAACCAGTTTGATCCAAAGGAATGTTACAGCATTTTCAGAGCAGATTCAGGAAAATGGCAGCTTGTGCTAGTGCTCACCAAAGTGTATACTATATCACCAACTAAAGCATATGCTGTATCACCAACCAAAGCATATGCTCTATCACCAACCAAAGCATATGCTCTGTCACCAACCAAAGTGTATGCTCTGTCACTAACCAAAGCATATGCTCTATCACCTTCAGAGATATTTCAGGGAGTACTTATGGGGCCCTATAATACCTTCAAAATAATAGGTCCCTCGTATGACCAGACAGAGGAATTATTCTCAGCTATGGATATCCCTAGGAATGGGGAACAGTGTAGACATTGGTATGATGATCTGCTGCACAGGAACCCTGATGATCTTCTTGTTTGGAAACCAAAGGTTGGACAACATTTCCTCAGAATGTTATATTAGTTAGGTAGGTTGAAACTGTATTTTTTTCTATTTTATTCTGTTTTATGTTTGGGACTGTTGTTGCTGCTGGTATTTGTCAAGGCCAGCTTAAGAAATATGTGTTTTTGTCTGTTTGCATCTTCCAGACCCTTTGCGTCAGGTGGAGATTGTTATGACACTTAATGCATCATGCCAGCTACATGTCATGTTAGTGTCTGCAGTGACATCTTCTGGCATGGGGGTACTATGCTATCTCATAGGGCATGCATATTACCTGATGTGTCCTTGTGTTTAACTATCATTTTCTGGGAAAAGTTTATTAATGTATGAGCTGGGGATGCACAGCTGCCACCTATCACTTTGATAAGCGACCATATTTTTGAGATGTGACTTGTAGCTGTTGTTCTGGCATCTTACTTTATACTCATTACAGTTCTGTGATGTTCCCTTTCTCTTTCAGTATGAGCAAAATGTGAAAGCAATCATGTCACCTACCACAGAAGGCAGGTGGAGCTTGCGACCAGCCACTATTAGTTCCAATCATAAGTGTTGACGTATGTCTTAAATATATTCAATCCAGTGTCCTCATTGCAGGTGTGGATGATAAATTTGTTCTGCAGGCACCTATAATGTACCTAATCTTGTTAAAGCTGTGCATGAGGAGCATAAGGGTGATGAATGTATCAGTACCTTTTCTTGGGGGGACCCCAGTCCTCACAGCTAGATGCCCAGCAACATTGCCTGATGTGGCCAAGCTGTAGCTGGAGCACTTGGTAGATACTGCAGTTAAGACAGCAGTGAGCAGATGGATGTCCAGATTGGATAGTATTCTGGAGTGGTTTGCAGATTTGCTCACCTAGCCAGCCCCTGCCATGTAACCACAACGGGAGGGTCTGGCTTATACTACCGGCAGCTCTCATCCGTCCTGTAGTGATGGATCCCTGTATTTTTACTGTGGTCTAGGGCTGTAGATGGTACACTTCTGTTTGTTTATTTCAAGCCATGCATGTTCCCTTCTGTTTGTGTCACACCCCATATCATGTGCATTGAATAACCCTTCCCATCACTATTTCTTTACTGTCTGTTTGTTTCCATCCAAAAGATGTCTCCCTATCCTACTTTGTGCACATTTACAACTGCCACTCTGTGCCATTCTATGTGTGTCTTTCTGCCATTACATAATATCTTACCTTTCCTTTCATACCTAGCTTTCCCTTTCACCCTTGTTCTCTTTCTGGTATATAATGAAAAAAAGGGTCATATTACTCCCCCCCCAAAAAAAAAAAAATGCTGTCCATTTTCTCTCATCCTGTTCACTCCTACATGCTTCCTTCTCTGTGACCCTCTTCTTTCTGTACTCCTTTTTCCTATTTGCCTTCCCTTTTATACGTCTGACGTGTTCATGTATGTGGATATCATAGCACTGCAGATACAAAATACTGCATGACTATACAGTTTTCTGTGAAACTTTGTGCTGTCCTGCCAATGTATGAGCTCCCATATGCAGCCTAGTTATTATGTGCAAAGATTTATCTTTGTGAGGTGTCAGTCTATCAGTTTATGTGCTCTGTTCTTGTGATACCATCAGCTCGTGCACTGTTCTTGTGATACCATCAGCTCTCTTGATTGTGTCTTCTGCTTCTGCATGTCTTCTTGCATAGTTTAAATGCACTGATGTGTCCAGTTGCATAGTTGCAGCACTATTCATTTTCATACCCAGAAGTGTAGCTAGCTGCATATAGGTACCGCATGCCTCAGTTTGGATATTTGCTGTATTCCTGGACCATCAGACTGTCACTTAGCTGCACAAGACTTGCACAGATGTGCCATGTGTCTCTGTGAATCCTGACCAGAATTTCACAGTTTAGCCTTAACAGTGGTTGGACTGCAGCAGTGAGACTATAATGCATTGTTATATATGCTTATTCCAATCACAGCTGACCTCGGATGTCCTCAGGCATCCCAGAAACCCAGTCTACTATATTTTGATGGCTCCAGATTATTTTTACCTATCTGCTTAAACGAAGATCCTATGTTTTTTTGCTAAGAGTGCTGGAAGAAGATGTAATGGGATGAACAGGTCAAGTTCCACTTTTTGTGTTAAGTGACATATATTCCAGCACAAGTGGTAACCATTTGAAATGTTAGGACCTGCTAGAGCAAGTTGTGAAACATGGTGACTGGATGGCTGAAAAAAGGACTTACATATTCAAAGCCCAAGATGGCCATTTCTCGGAATATTCCCTTTTCTCTAAAGTATGGCAATCTTAGAGTTGGTCTACACATGTTCAAGGCACTTGCAAAAAAGAAGTTTAAAGAAGACTGATTTCCAAGATTCTTTCTTTTCCTTGGTTTTCTGTCTTTTTTTGGGGGGGGGAGCTTACCGGCACTCTGCATTTTGATTGTTGACATTTCAGTAGGGAGCATTGCAAATCCCCTTTGCTAATACCACCCTGATCAACTGCATGTCTGAATTAGAGACAATGAATGCTATTTAATTCCCCTAAATGCTCCTCCAGAAAAAAGAAAGATAACCTGCCTGTCAACATTCTTGATTCCCACATGAAAATATTGCAGTATGAGTACATTGGTGACTGTGCTTTGTTTTTCAGTGTGATGTGTTATTTCTTTTGCTTGAGCAGGTTGAAGTAAAGTACCAATATATTAATGTTTTAAGTGTTGTTCTTGTTAACTGAGGGTAAAATTCATATAGTAGCACATGAGAAGCTTTTCATTAAATCTATCCATCATTAACTTTTGAACCATTACAGATAGCCATTAAATTGTGACTTAATTAAAAAAGGATACTTTATGGACTGCAATATAAGTGCTATATTCTATAAATAAAATGCTTTTGAGTATTACTTTTTTTGAACAAGACTTTAATTATATCCTTGTGCAGGCTAATTACAATTTATGTGCACATGTATATAATATACAATGTACAGAATGATCGTTCTTTTCTTTAGCACTCATGTTCCTGAAGTCTGTCATTAGGGACTACCTACCTGATTTGCTGGTGACTACCTTCTCTTCAGAAACTAATTGCCATGAATGTATTATATATAGAAAGTTGGCATGCTGAGATTGTAGTCAGGGCAAACCTATATGTAGGCTGCTGTACATTTATTTGAATTCAGAATAAGTTGGATGTTGTCCTTGTTAGATTTATGTTCATTTTAATACATAAGTGGATTTGTGCCTGTACTGTAGTTTCAACCATTTTCTCTAATTGTGCTATTTCTCCATACTGAAAGTATCACAGATATAAATTAAGTATGTTATCACTGTGTTAACACAATGGCTACACTCAGAAAACATGTCCTCTGTGACCCAATGAGTTATAAATTTCTCAGTATTGACATTTGGGCAGTAAGGTCAGAGGTCAGGCGTTGGGGTCACTAAAGATCAGTTTCCTAAATTGCCATTTGCTTTACAGTCATCATTAGTTTGAACACATTAGCCTTATTTACCAAACTTACAGCTACCACCCAGCAGTGAACAGTTGTACTTTCAGATATAGCACTGTTCCTCTTGTGTCTGGTATGCAATGCACTGCATGTAAAACTGTACATAAAATCAGCATCATTGTTTGTGTCAACAATGAAAAGGCCCTCTAGCAAACTCTTTCTATAAATCCACTTAAAGAAAATGATAATTCTAATCTGTAAGGATTGCAAGTGAGATACAAAGTTCTTTTGAAAAACAAAAGTATTTACTCTTTTCTATCACTAGGCCAAATATTTTATATAAAGGAGGGAATGAATATGAGGAAGTGCAATAATGTGCAAGTACCAGTTTACAAATGTGATTAACTTTTTGTCATTAGTGTGTGCTGTATAAATCAAGTTAGAAAAAGGCCCCCAAAATGTCGCTGCTCATCCAGATGCTCCCACTAGCCTGCATGTATATGAAAGAGTGAGATTTCTTATTCTTGCCACCCAGACAGGGGTCTGGTTTGTACATACATGTAGTGTTATGTTGCATGTGGTTTACTCAGCCCGTGCATACTGTAAAGTTTTAAGAGGAAAGGCATATGAATGGATGGCAAAGACTGAGTTATAAAGTTCCCATCATAACTGATATGCTCAACACTGAGGGTGTACTCTGACAGACTAGCACCTTGAATGATCTGTTTTTAAAATGTTGGTATAAGCGAAGTAGCCTTCCAGATTGTCACAGGAGTCTTGCAGGATGTTATTCATGTTACACTGCCCTCCATTTTGCTTTTTTGGCACACAACATCCAGCAATTAGCATTTTAAACTTTAATCTTTTACAGTGCAATGTTTTTTACAGCTACTGACCCTGACAGTGGAATCCCCAAAGAATAAAGAGTCCAAACCACTTTTGATTGTCTAACAGTTTCCTTGTTAACCAGTTTGCCAAATATTTCTGCCTTAGTGCTTCTTTGTTTGTATTGTCAACAACAAATTGCTACACAGAGACCTCTTGTATTTTACATTTGTAGTCGGTGGATGTTTACAATCTTGTTTGTTGGCATACTACAATGAGAGTCTCACTCATTTTCTGACAATTCAGATAAAACATTTTTAATTCATCGGCACAACATGATCAGTTCATTGTGCATTTCTTTTTTTTAATTATTTTATTTTGATTTTTCCAAAACAATAATAATTTAAACATTTAATGGTAGTACAAGCTCAAAAAACTATATACAAACTATTTACAGGGTCCATAACAAAATAGTGCACACACACACACACACACACACACACACACACACACATATATATATATATATATATATATATATATATATATATATATATATATATAAAGTTAATATTTTTTTAGTAAAGTATGTAATTTCAGCCAAGCAATTAATTGATGGGTCACATTCTTTGTTCTTATTTTTATTATAGTGAGTATTTCATTGTTACAAACTTATTTAGCTAAGCAAATAAATTCATTATTAAAAGATATTGTATTTTTTGTTTTCCAGTTTTTAGTAATGATTTTCCTTGCTAGGGCTACAATATTCCAAAGAGAGGTATTTGTTCATTGTGTATTTCTGATGGGAAGTATTGCACATGTGCAAGCACATATCATCTATTTTACGTTGTGGCAGGCAACATGTCTGTTTGGTATAGTCGGTATACTTTCACAATTCCTTCTGACACAGCGATAGATATACTCAGCAATTTTAGAAATAGTGTCTGTGAATATCAGTTATATGAACCAAGCTTTGCTAGCTTCATAGACCAGTCCTTTTACCTCCTAATTATGTATCTTTCTTGAGTCTTTTTCAGGAATCATTCTAGCAACCTGGCAACCTTTTCTTTGTACAGCCTCCAGAAGTGCATGTAGTACTGAAGGTACAGTCTGACCGAGGCTGTAGTACTGAAGGTGCTGTTTGACTAAGTCTGTAGTACTGAAGGTGCTGTCTGACCGAAGCTGTAGTACTGAAGGTACTGTCTGATTGAGGCTGTACTACTGAAGGGGCTGTTTGACTAAGGCTGTAGGACCAAAGGGGCTGTCTGACCCAGGCTGTAGTACTGAAGGTGCTGTCTGACTAAGGCTGTAGTACTGAAGGTACTGTCTGACCGAGGTTGTAGTACTGAAGGTACCATCTGACCCAGGCTGTAGTACTAAAGGTAATGTCTGACTGAGGCTGTAGTAAAGAAGGGGCTGTCTGGCCGAGGATGTAGTACTGAAGATGCTGTCTGACTGAGGCTGTAGTACTGAAGGTGCTGTCTGACCCAGGCTGTAGTACTGAAGATGCTGTCTGACTGAGACTGTAGTACCGAAGGGGCTGTCTGACCAAGGCTGTAGTACTGAAGGTGCTGTCTGACCGAGGCTGTAGTACTGAAGGTACCATCTGACCTAGGCTGTAGTACTGAAGGTGCTGTCTGACCGAGGATGTAGTACTGAAGGTGCTGTCTGACCAAGGCTGTAGAACTGAAGATGCTGTCTGACTGAGACTGTAGTACCGAAGGGGCTGTCTGACTGAGGCTGTAGTATTGAAGGTGCTGTCTGACCAAGGCTGTAGTACTGAAGATGCTGTCTGACTGAGACTGTAGCACCGAAGGCGCTGTCTGACTGAGGCTATAGTACTGAAGGTGCTGTCTGACCTAGGCTGTAGTACTGAAGGTACTGTCTGACCGAGGCTGTAGTACTGAAGGTGCTGTCTGACTGAGGCTGTAGTACTGAAGGTGCTGTCTGACCTAGGCTGTAGTACTAAAGATGCTGCCTGACTGAGGTTGTAGTACCGAAGGGGCTATCTGACCAAGGCTGTAGTACTGAAGATGCTGTCTGCCTGAGTATGTAGTTCTGAAGGGGCTGTCTGACCCAGGCTGTAGTACTGAAGGTGCTGTCTGACCGAGGCTGTAGTACTGAAGGTACCGTCTGACCTAGGCTGTAGTACTGAAGGTACTGTCTGACTGAGGTTGAAGAACTGAAGGTACTGTCTGACCGAGGCTGTAGTACTGAAGGTGCTGTCTGACCAAGGCTGTAGTACTGAAGGTACTGTCTGACCAAGGCTGTAGTACCGAAAGGTTTGTCTGACCAGGCTACTCTGGAGTGAAAGTATTGATGGTTTGTTTTAGAAATTTCTCACCATGGGACTGCACCTGATGCAAATGTTCTCCTGGATGTCCTGTACAGGTGTAGTCAATGCCCCTAAATTATTTTTTTGCGGTGTCCATCAGTTTCATGCACCTTAGGCTCCTGGAGGTAATGTACAGGTGTGGTCAATGCCCCTGAATAATTTTTTTGCTGGGTCCATCAGTCTGATACAACCTAGGTTCCTGGAGGTGCTGTAAAGGTGTGATTGATGCCCCTGAATCATGTTTATGCAGTGTCCATCAGTCTCATACACCTTAACTCCTTCACTCCAATGGAGCTCAGGAAGTTTGCACTGTAACTTCCAATGGGACAGAATCAAATTATGTCTAATATTTCAAACAAATGTTCATATCTCTGGAACCATAGGGGTTATGAAATAAGTATAAATGGTAAACTCTTAAGCACAAACTATTTTTACAGTAGTAGCTTTTTTTAGGTTTTAGGTCTTAAACTGAATTTTATACGTCACAGTAAACATAGTAACTATTACATTTGTAATATTTTGTAAACAACTTATAATATCTCAGCAACCAGTCAAGCTATGCACAAACTGTCAGAAGCACTTTATTCATCTAGCCGAGAGCTTTCATATGAGGCTAAGGAGTTCTGTCTGTGTTACTTGGTTATTGAGATATTTAGAAATCTGTGAAAATGTTATCTATATAAATTAATATCATAAAAACAACAGTTAATATATATTTACCTGCACTATACAGAGGTCAAATATTAATGCAGTTGAGTTTGCTACTATGTAAACTTTAAGATGAAATCTTTTAAACACCTCGTACATAGCATGATTTTGGAATTATTGATGTAAATATGAGCAAGCAATATTTGATGCCTAGAGACGTTAGTAGGAGTTAACTTTATTTTATTTATTTTATTTTACATTTGTTGACCGGGCTAGTCTAGCTGGAGATAATTCCATTTTCAGTCTCCACAGAACTAAGATACATACAGAAAAACCATCATACATAATAATAATAACAATAATGATAATAGAGTTAGTAATAGAGTTTGCCAAAAACAAAAACATGCAAACCCTTCAATGGAAAGTACTACTACTTGTGTTAATTAATATAACATACAATTACAGTCTAGATGACATTATACAGGTTGACACATACTTATCAGAAGATGAAAGCAAGGATTGGAGGTAAGGAAAGTAGAGTAAAAAGAAAAAAAGGGAGAAAAGGAAAGGAATTGAATGTGGAAAAGAGAGTAAGTTAAGGTGGAAACAGGTATAGAAGCAGAGGGGGGTAAAACAGGAAGCCAAGAAGAGAAAAGAGAAAGGAGTAAGAGAGAAAAGTTTTAGAATTAGGGAGTACTAGTGGAAAGTTAATCAGGTTTATTACAGGAACAAAGCCAGTGATTTTGGGAATGCAGTTTAATATTTTGTTTGAAAAGAGGCAATGATGTAATATTTGTTATATTAGAAGGTAACAAATTCCATTTTTTCCCTACCACATTGGTAAATAGTGAGCTGCCAGCATTGTTATTTGATTTTATTGTACTTGTTAGGAGTTTACTAGAAGAGCGGAGAGAGTTGAGATTGTTATAGGGGATTATGAGTTGTGAGAGTATTGGGGTATTATTAGGTTGGTACAGTATTTTATGGGCAATAGAGAGTTGATGGATTATAAGATAGTTTTGAAACTCTAGCCAGCCTAAGTTTTAAGTTAAGACAGTGATGGGTTTTATAGGGGTTACCAGTCAATGTTATTATAGCAGGTTGCCAGTTTGTTAAGGTTGGTTTTTTTGAGGTTGGTGAAGATAGGTGAAGCATAGAGAAGAGTAGAAATAAGATGGGAGTGAGCAATCCTTGTTCTAGTAGAAGGTGTAAGAAATGGTCTAATTCGATATAAGGATCCTATTTTTCTGTTAACTAGTTTTATGGAGTTGTTAATGTGTTGGTCGAAAGAAAGATTATTGTCTATGGTAATACCTAACAGTTTAGTTGAAGTGTTGGGTGAGATGACAGTGGTATTGTTGGAGGAGATGGAGAAATGTAAGGGGGAGGCCCTGGATGTGGGTGTAAATAGAAGTTTAGTTTTTTTAGCATTTAGTAAGAGGAATCGACTAGAGAACCATGTTTCTATGGTATTAAACACCTTTTGGGTGAGAGAGATAAGTTCTGGGGTAGAAGATGCTGAGCAGATAAGAGTAGAATCATCAGCGTATTGAATGCAGGTTGCTTGAGGGATTGCTGTTTGAAGATCATTAATGAAGAGGGAGAAGAGAAGTGGGCCAAGGATAGAGAAATGGGCAAAAGTGAAGAAGTGTGGTTATCCCAAAGAACTGCTTGTTTTCTGTTTGTAAGGTAGGATTTAAACCATTTGATGGCTGGGATATCAAATGAGAGGGATTCAAGAGTCTTAAGTAATAAGAGTGGTTGACCATAACGAATGCTATGGATAGGTCAATGAAGAGGGCAGAAGAGAGTAAGTTGTTGTATTAATAGTATCTACAAAGGAAAGCAGGGCAGTGGTAGTACTGTGATGTGGTCTAAAGCCATGTTGACAGTTTGCTATTATGTTATGAAGAGAGAGATATTGTACAAGTTGAAGGTGGATACATTTCTCCATAATCTTAGCCAAAGGTGAGAGGAGAGCAATAGGTCTATAGTTAGAGTAGTCTGTGGAGTTACCACCTTTATGAAGTGGGATAATATGAGAGACTTTCCAAATATCAGGGATGATTCCTTCTTTGATTGTCCTATTTATGAGAATGGATACAGGATATGCAATAACTTTGGCAGCCTTTTGAAGGAAGAGAGAAGGGAGCTTATCAGCAGAGGGGGTACATGGTTTTAGTTTGAGAAGAAGTCTATGAATGTAAGATGTAGAGATAGGTTGTAGTGAAAATTTAAAGGAGGAGTTTGTAAAGTTACTTGGCGGACAGACGTTGTTGGCATTAAGTTGTTTAGCTAGAGCTTGTATAGTTTCAGTGAAGAAAGAGTTAAAAACATCTGCAGTTTGTTGAGGGGTATCAGGGTCTGCATTTAGTGGGGGAGGTGTTTTGGAAGTTCCTGGGGAGAGGAGTCTATTGAGTGAGGACCAGAAAAGTTTAGAATTATTAAAATGAGTTTGTTGTAGTTCGACATAGAATCTTTTTTTATCAGCTATCACTGCCTTTTTAGTTAGATTTCTAAGCTGTCGGAAGTGTAGAAGATCAAGGTCATTTCTGTGGGATCTCCATTTGGCCCAGACTTTATTTCTAGTGAGAATGAGTTTTTTGGTTTCATGGGAGAGCCAAGGGGTTATGTTAGTTTTCATTCTAATACTACGTTCAGGAGCATGTGAGTCAAGAATTGACAAAAACATTTTGTTAAAATGCAGTACTGCATTTTCAAGAGGAACTGCAGATATACCTGGAGGCATCACTCAGCTGTAAGGAGTTAAGTTTCTGGAGGTCCTGAGCAGGTGTGATCGATGCCCCTAAATCATTTTTCTTTGGTGTCCATTAGCCTCATGCACCTTAGGTGATACTCCACAGCACAGTTTCTGTGTCTCATATGCAGTAATTTACATTTGCACTGAATCTCAGCTGATACCTTTCTACCTCCATGGGTTATTTTTCTAAATCCTTTTTTTTTTGTCATATCTCCAGTCCTATGTGTTTACATCTAATCAGTCCTTTTCTCTTCTTCTATCAGACACATCTGAAACATATGTACTGAAGAGTACAGAGCACAGGACTGACCTATGTGGTGCTGTATGAGATACTTCCTGATTCATCACATTATAGCTATCATCATAACTTTCTGTGTCCTCAGCAGTCCAATTTCTCAGTCTTGGTCCTGCCATAATTCCCCCAGGTCTGCTGTCAGGCTCCTGTATGAGACTGAATAATAGGCTTGCTGAAGTTATAGTAGATAATGTCTATGCCTAGTTTGTTGCCAATATCACTTTTAACTCAGTCTTAAAACTGGATCAGGTTTGAGGGATACCTCATTCTGGTTATGAACCAAAGTTGGCTGCTATCCTACATATTACTGTTCTCTAGAAATGCTGTCAGCCTCCTTCCCCCCAAGAGTACCTCCATGGTCTCCTCCTCCATTTTTGTTAAGGTAATAGTCCTATAATTTCCTATACGTTTTACACTGCCCCCTGTTGACAATGGCAACTCCTTTGCTATCCTTTGCAACTCTGACAAGTATAAAATGGCTTGTAGTCTCCTGAAGTTCTCCAATGGGGGGTATGCTAGCACACTGACCATTTTCCTGACAAAGTGAGGAGCTAGCCCATCTTCTGCTTAATACTTTTTATTTGCTGCCAGTTCCCTCTTCATCCATCTGTCTTGGTACCTGCTGACCACTCTCCCCAGTGTCAGTATGGTACCTTCCCTTGATTTCCTGTCTGAAGACTGAAGTAAAGTATCCATTCATTCATTTAGTACATCTGCTTTTTCCCCAGTTTTCTGTAATCTCTATCCAATGTTTGGTCAGCCTAGCTACATCTGTATTTTCCTTCCTCCCTTCTGCTTTGGAAAATAAAGCCCTTTGCTTTCCTTGTTGATCCCTTTTACCAGCTCCTTTTCAATGTGTGCCTTTGTTGCCCTTACAGCCTTTGTTGACTTTCTATTAGTTATCTTGTTATGTGCCTCATCTATCATCTCATGTCCTTTCATTTCTATCTCTTCTAGACCCTTTCTCTTGTCCTAAATTCTGCCTTCGCATTTTATGTAGCCAGATTGACCTTCTCTTGTTGCCTTTTTTCACTTTCATCATGCACTTACCTATAGTCATAAGTACTCACTTTCTGGCGCATTCTTAAAAACTTCCATACTCCCTCTGTTTTCTACCATTTTCCTAACTCAGCCTTGAAATTTTCCCTCAGGAAAGTATAATCCACTTTCCTAAAATCTAACACCATTGTCTTTGCCGTTTTATACTTCTGCACTATCTGCGTCACACAGCGGCACAAGACACCACTGAGTCCATTTGCCTTGGTTAGGACCACACCCCAAATTCTCTGCTTTCTGGTTGGCTGAAGTTCTCTTCATCCAGGACATCAATCAGCTCAGGCTCCTTCTCTAACCTACAGATTGGAATCTTTCCTCCACCTAGAAGTTTGTCAGAATACTAGGTATTGACCAGAAATATTAATTTTGAATAATGATTTTTGACTTGTGTTTTGAAGAGGAACTGCATTCATATGGTACAACATCTAAAGAAGAAATTTTACTTTTTGTTATAGCTTGTGCATGTATGGATGAGATTTGTAAGGAGTAATTCATGAGACAGCATCTGTTCTGTGAGAATTAGTGCATATCCTTGATGAGGTACAATGCATGAGAATGTAATATGGATACATTTAAATATTGACATTATAAATTATTTATAAATAAACCAGTGCCGACTCATTTATTGCAACACCTACAATTATTAATGTATTTTTCCACATTATTGTTAAATTCATGTCCCACTTTCAGAAAAATACCTTCAGTTTTGTAGTGCATTCATCTTCTTCAAGTACTTTCACTCTTTGTAGCTCTCAGATATTATGTCAATAACAAATGACAATTACATTTTATTTATGTATTTTGACAGTTTTAACTGGGTTAGTCTGACTGAGCCAAAACCCTTTTTCAGCAGAGACTCTGGGAGAAAAGCTCCAATTAAAATTAGTTACATTATAACAACAATTACAAGAACTGAGATAAACAGAAACAATATAATTACAATTACGTGTTGAAGAAATGATAATGAAATAAGACAATACAGACAAATACAAATATCACAAGCAGTTAGTAGCAAAAGAGCAAGGAAAGGATGAAAGGATGATGACAAGAGCAATTCCTGGTATTAAGCAGGTAAAGTTTTAAGGATTTGTTAAAGAGATTAGAATTAGGAATAGTTCTTAGGGACAGAGGAAGTTTCTTCCAAAAATTAGCAACAGAGTAACTATAGAGTTGTTTACCTATGTTTTTTTTTTGGGTTTGTAAATTTTTAAGATATGTTGATCTGAGCTTTGAAGAGAACAGTTAGGATTATAGGGAGAAACAAGACATGATAGAGCTAAGCAGGAGGATGGAGTGAATGAAGTTCATTTGAGGGCGGAGATGTTGATGGCAATAAATGTCATATAATACATGACTTAGAACTTCTTATCACATTTACAAAATGCAACATAGTCATAGAATAATTGACATGGGGCAATATGACAAGGAGTACAGTTTCTTAACTATTATCAAGTAATGGCACAATAATTTTAAACATTTAATTTAAATACAGTCCATGGTAATAAATATTTAATAAGTATAAGAAATGCAATTTATTCTGTAAACCTACATTATAAAATATTTATGCATCACATACCATGCATTGACATGCTCCTTATATATTATTTAAACAGAACACCTTTTTTTCTGTCATCTTTTTCTTTTGACTCTTGAGTTGGAGGCATCTAATCTCACCACCAAATAACTCCATGGCACATTCCTATTTTTATTTTATTCACATGACTATTAGGGTCTCTAACTAGCTTCCATTTGTTCATGTCAGCTAGTCTATCTGTGCATGCTTCCATGTGTTTCTAGAATGTAGTCTCTTGAAGGATGTATGACACAGTTTTGAGCTGTAAGAAGGCAGCAATAAGATCAAAACAAGCCGGTAGATGTACAGGTGTGCCAAAAATCACAATGCATTGATGTTCTCATTCTAGTTTTTTCTTTTTTGCAACTCACCTTGTACCCACCCTCTCTCGTCTCTTGCATAACATTTCAAATGTAAGGTTGCTCACCGTTGGTGAAAGGAAAGTATTTTGCTTTCTGTAAGAAGAGCATCTTGCATTCAGGAGACCAACTTTGTACTTAAGATAAACCAATGCACTGACTACAAAAAAAAAAATCCATGTGGCCTTACTTAAGACCACTTGCTACCAAGTACACTAGCTGCCCACCTCCCATTATAATTTAAGAGCGGTTTAGTGTTAACAGGGTAAAACATAATGCCACAAGCTACCTTCAGCAACTTATACACATTCTTAGATCTTAAGCATTTTCCAAAAAAATCAAGTTAAAGAATATAAGCCAAACAAGTATAAATATCTTGTAACAATAAATGTTATTGAAAAGGTGCAAACAACAATGTATTCAGCTAAAAGTCTTCTTTATAATGATTTAAGATGGTGCATTCTCAGTCTTTATCTCAGTACTGTAATATAATACAATTATTAAAAAAATCCAAAGCAATACATTTTTTTAATTTTTACAGACATTATTTTCATATTTTGGAAACTGTGCAAACTAGACATTTAGCATCATTATCAGACTTTTGTTCAGGACACTTGAACTTTTACACGATGTAAGAAATTCCCTTCTGAGTGCTTATTTATTACAATGTTTACAGAAATATGTCAAATGTTGTCTATTTGCGTAGTTAGTATAAATAACAAGCAATACTTCTCAAACTACACAACTTACAATACAAGTATCAAAAAAGCAAACTTTTTCCCATTATTGTCCTCATAAGGTTTCAGCTAGTGTCATGCTTTAGTTTGTAAGTCAGTTGCTTTGGGCACACAAATTTGCATCTGAAAATGCTGTATGTTTTAAAATTACTAGTAAACAAGCAGCACCTCCAGCATAATGTACTATGCCCGGGCAGTGACATATTTTTCTATCTCCCATCATGAAGTTTCACATTATACCCTAACAACATGTATGGTATGAAACCTCGAACAATCTGGTAGCTAGCACAGAGTTTTTTAACACCTTTATTAAATTATCATTTAAGACATAGGCAAATATGCATTAATATAAAATAAAACAAACCATATTAACATGTTCCTAGTTACATACAATATACATAGGAATGTATCAGTACACCATCTTAGCTGCTATCACATATCTCTTTTTTATAACTATCATCAGTCTAACATTACATAAATTGCCTAATAGCTGCCTTCTCTTACATCTTTCTCCACCTCCTAAACGTTATTCTGCATGCATTGTTCCAACAATTTCTTTTTATTTACATGTAATTTACTTTTTCTCTTTTCTATAGCAGCCACCAGATTTAAACTTAACACGTCCTTACTATGTCAAGGAAATTCACCTAAAAAAGAATCATTTCCTTAGTTACACCCATTTACTCACACAATATTTCTGACAGAGTACTCTGTAGGGAATTTTTAAAATCCGCCAACTCATTGCACTCCCAAAATATATGTTCCCAGACTTTCTTCCCTGTCATACTTCTGTCTGCCATCTACTTGAGGAAAAATTCTTTGAAGTTTGCTTAAGGGTATAAAAATATCCATTCAAACACTTCCAAGCTGTCTGGACTTTGTTGCATACTTGGGAATCATACATATGTACGCCTATTGCTCCTTTGTAACTTGTTTATCCAATCTCGCTTCCCAATCTATTTTGACTTCCTCTGATTGATTCTTATAGTTATCATGCAATGTCTTATATGCCATATTAATTGTCCCTTTAACAGTAGCTTCTGTTCTAGATTCGACTAAAAACTACCAGGGCAGATATTTCACTTAGGATGAACCTACCCCTTTCTCTTTGCCTATACACTGATATGAATCCCTGATAGAAAAGTCAATCTGTAACCTGCAGTCCAAATGTCTTCTTGCCTCGATCACATTCTATTACCTTTCCCTCTCTAGTTATTTGCCTCCAGTACCTTGGTTCATTTGTCAGTTTTCTCCAGTAAATTCCAACCCCCTTTTGCCTGTTTATTTAGCTCTTGGAATGTTTTCTGTTACTTTATGAATATAATATTTTGTAGGGCTGTTATAGTTTCCCTTTAAGATCTGCATCCAAAACCCCACTCTCTCCTTTTATCTTGAACCCCCCCACTGCTTCATCATCATCCCTTTCCACTCTGAATTATAACCTGCTGCTTTTCTTATGTATACGAACCTTAATTGTGTAGCTCTAAAATATCCCTTCAGATCAGCTAATCCTAAACCACCTTGTTCTATTGGAAGGATCAGCTTATCCAACTTAACTCTGCCTTCTTCTCCTCCAAGATAAATTATTTCAACTCTTTATTAACTGCTGTCCACAACTTCTCCTGGGTTTAATAAAACATGCCTGACCTGTATATAAAACTGAAGGTACTAAAAACATTTGTCACTGCTTGTATCTTATTATTCATATCCATAGACATGAGCTTCCAGTTTCTCAGTTTATATAGGTTCATAGATAGGTATTAGGCTATTGGCCCTAGGGCCTATATAAGCCTAGCCAAAATGTAACCTGGTTTTCACCACCCAAGAAAATTATTTTCCTGTGCCCCTGTTGAGCAGAGCCACAGAAGGAATCCCCGGGGTGAATTTCCTATCTCCCATCCAATCATCAAGATTTTTCTTGAAGAGTGCTAATGAGGAGCTCTGTTTGACATATATAGGTAGTCTGTTCCAGAGTATGGGAAGTCTCTGCGACAGGAATCTATCCCTCCAGCAGGTTCTGTTTATTGTGGTGGCAAGGTTTAGGTCCCTAGATGGTGTAGCTTGGAGGGATTGGGATTTCTTTAAGTGGAGCATGTCCAGCAGCTCTGGGTTTGACATAGCTTTGTATGTTAGGCAGAGATTGCCTCTGAGTAGGCGATATGCGATGGAGTAAAGCTGGAGTTTTTTGAGACGGTCTGCATAGGGCATCTGTTTGAGGCCAGTAACCCTCTTTGTGAGGTATTTCTGTGGCCTTTCCAGTTGTTGTAGATGTCTTGTGAGGTACATACCAAAAGGGGTATTGTACTCTATAATGAGTTTAATGAGTGATGAGTAGAGGGGAACAATGACCTCTTTTTTTTCTGGATGAGAATCCTTTTGTGATGAGGTGAGCCACGTAGAAGGATTTCCTGACCACTGTGGCGATGTGATTATCAAAGGAGAGACTACTGTACACCTGTGTCCCAAGGTCTCATCACATTTTCAGTGTTAAGTAGACAACCAGCTATGTGGTAGTTCATGGGTACAGAGTTTTTACCAAAGGGGATGACAATATACTTTTTGGCATTGAGCTTCAGGCCATGGCTTTGACACCAGGTATCTGTCTCAGTGAGGCCCTTTTGTAATATGTCCACATCGTTAGGAGTTGCGATTATGGCTCCTAGTTTGCAGTCATCTGCAAACTTTGTTAGCCAAAGACCTTCTGTGTTAGCCTGTACTTCAGAAAAGTAGATACCAAACAGGAGAGGACCCAGGACTGAACCCTGTGGTACTCTACTTGTCACTGGTCTGAAGCTGGATTTGGAGTCTGCTACTTTGACAGTGTGGGTTTTGTCTGTGAGCCAGTTGGCAACCCATCTTTTGACATAGGGATTTATACCTAGTTTAGTGAGCTTATCTATAATTCCAGGGTGGAGGATGGTGTCAAAAGCCTTGGCGAGATCTAGATAAGCTGTGTGAACCACCTTACCCTCATCTATGGCTTTGGTGACTGCTTCAAAGAAGTCAATCAGGTTTAGGAGGCATGATCTGCCTTTTACAAATCCGAATTGGGTAGGGTCCAGAGTTTGGAGATTACCAATGTCTTTGTTTATGAGTTCCATGATGATACTTTCCCCCTTGCAGACCAGGCTCATCAGGCTAATGGGGCAGTAGTTCCCTGGGTCCATTGTGGCTCCCCCTTTGTGGAGTGGGATACCTGTCACGGTGCGCCATTCAGTGGGCACAAAGCCTGAGGTGAAGCTATGACTGAACATGGTACTTAGGTAGGGTGCCAGTTCATTCTGTAGTTCATGTAGAACACAGCCTGGGATATTGTCAGGTCCTATGGATGCTGTGTTCTTGGCTTTGGAGAGTGTGTTTTTCACCTGTGCAGCCGTGATTACAGGAACTTTGCATTCTTCTGGTATAGAGATGGGCCCTCTAGGGGGTGAGAGGGGGTAAAGTTAGCACTGAACCTATCTGCCAGGATGTTGGCAATATCAGTCGGTTCTGTATATTTAGTGCCATTGTGCTGTAGCTCAGAGCAGATCTGAGTGTTGCCATTGAGATTCTTAACATAGCTATAGAATGCTTTGCGATTGTCTTTATCTTTTGTTTAGTATCTTCCCACATATTCTTAGCTGCCATAGCAGAAGCCTTTTAATTTATACCTTGAAATACTTCAGTTTATCATGTCCCCATAAATATGGGTATTGCTGAACCAATTCATGTGTCGGTAGGTAATTTATGGCTATAGCCTTTGTTTTATCGTCATTGATTTTACATCCTGAAAAGACTTTAAACTGTCTCAAAATGCTCCACAACACTGAAATGTCATCTTCTGGATTCATCAGGAATAAAATAATAACATCTGCAAATAAAGACTACTTTTCTTGATTACCATACCGATTATATTCTTGAATGTTCTTTGCTTGTGGCTCTAAATATAAAGCAAATAACAAAGGCGTAAGAGGACACCTCTGCCTGGTTTCTCTGTTTAGATACAATTTACCAGAGAGGACCACTCCCACTTTAATTCTTGCCACTGATCCTTCATATATCCTCCTAATTCATAGCCGGCCTTAGGCATAGGCCAACTAGGCAGCCGCCTAGGGAGCCAAATGAATGAAAATGCTTCCATTGCCCTACTCATAAAATCACAGCTTACTATGTCAAATGTTTCTCTGCACCAAGACCCATCAACAACAGTTCCATTTTCTTACATTCTGCTTCTCTCTGGATCATCAGTGTTCTGTTAGTGTTGTCAAATGTATGCCTCCCTTGCACAAAACAATGTCAATCTGTATTTATCAATTTTAGCAACACTTTTACTATTCTTTTAGTGACTATAGACATAAACACTTTATATTCATGTTTTAAAATTGAAATGGGTCTATATAAAGCTGGGTCTGGGGGAAGTAATGAGTGTTGTCCTCAGTGTACAGTACATGCTTATGTAACTACAACATGTAGAAGTGTGCTACAGCATGGAGGAAATCCTGCATGCTCCTGTAGTCACATTTATGCTCCAGTATGCATTTTAGGTAATGTTCCCCAGACATTGTGAAGGGGTAGTGGTCATCACACACCAATTATAAAGACATTGCCCATTGTTCATTGCATTTTAACTGCCACTGGTATGCCCACTGCCAAGCCTGCTGCTGATGCCTGCCATACTGCCTGCTGTCGCATGTTGCCTTGGGGACATGGCATTATTTTCCCTGTGTATTTGGTTATTGAAATTGTGGGTAAGTTATTGTATTCTTCTCTTTTCCCACAGGGAATTTGTAACAGCCATATTTCTCTGCAGCTGAATGTCACTTCAACCATGTGTTCCCAACCAAATGAACCACAGGGAAATATCTTGCTGACTTGGTGCCTGAACCCATAAGAAATGTAGAACCTCTCATAGCTTTCATAATTTTGTCTTATTTTCAAGCCTATTTGCTTACAAAATCACTTGTTTATAGATTGACAAGATCATCAATCCAAACATTCACCTTTGTAAAAATAAGAGAAGACATCCCAACTCTGCATATAATATAATCAGGGCACTTTTTTACCCAACATCACATCCCAGCAGCCCAGAATCACAGCATATTAACTTCTCTTATTACATTGTAAAGCCTTTATTTCATACAGCTAAGAAAAGTACTTGCTTATTTCAATATCTTTATCACATACAACAATCACTGAAAATACTCCTCCACCCACAAATTTAAAATACCCATGTCTACATACTACACAAAACTGCTTTACTATATAACATGCAGTTTATAGTCATGTTTCCCTCCATCTACAACCCTTTTTTCCCATTTTTGCACATGGGGTTGGGGTGTCATTTTAACAGTGACAATCATCTAGAGCCAAGGTTTACACCACTGGGTGGCTAGCCCCTGCTACGATAGTTCTTCCATATCACACACTTGTGCACACACTCACACCTATGTCCAGTTTAGAGTGTCCAATCCATCTGCTGCATGTCTTTGGAATGTGGGAAGAGACTGGAGCACTCAGAGTAAACCCACACAAACACAGGGGGGACATGCAGACTCCACACAGAAGGCACCTCAGCCAAGAATCAAACCAGGAAACCTTTTGGTATGATGTTGCAACACTATCCTCTGTGCTACTGCACAACCCCCATGCAGTTTATATCATAACCGTTTATATACAATTTTTGTTCTTAATAGTATTTTTATTAAACGTATCATGATTTACGTGGTTTATATCATGCTATGCTTATGATATAAACCACATATATCATGATATGTTTTATAAAAATACTATATGCTTATAAACTGCGGTGGTGGTGCTGCGGTAGCGTTGTCACCTCACAGTAAGACGTTGTCCTGTTCGATACTCAGCTAAAGCGTCTTCTGTGTGGAGACATGCGTGAATGGGCGTACCTTTGTTGAAGGTTGTGCGTCAGGGCTGGCAACTCGGTACGTAAAAAAATCTACTGCCAATCATTAGCGGACCGGAGTTCTGCTGTGGTGACCCCTAACCGGGAAAAGCCGAAAGATATAACAACATCATGCTATGCTTATACAAATACTATTAAGAACAAAAATTAATTTACAGTTAGTTTTCCCCCTTTTAGTGCCCTTCCAAACATTAATGACATAAAGTGGGGTATATAATTTACAGTGTACCCACAAGTGTAACTAAGTCAACAAAAGTCCAATCTTTCTCAGCCACTTTAAGTGTAAGTGATGCTTTATAATCTCATATTTATTCACTAATTTCAGTGTGCTAGTCTTATTCCTGTTCCTCTCCCTCTCCCAACATCAGACTCTGGTTCAAGTCCAAGGTACTCCTGATTCTTCTAGTCAACTCCTGTGCTTTTTTTTCTGTCACCCAAGCATTTTCCTTTAGAACACTGGAAATGATTTCACTGGCAAAGTCTCTGTACAAGCTTTATTGTCAGAAGAAAGAGAAGCAGGGTCCTTTCTGTTTGATGGCTCACATTTTGTTGGATAAACTTTTGTATTTCCTCCTTAGTCTGTTCTGCATCAAAATGTGTTTGATCCACCAGGAAAAAAATATTCTGAAGACAGCTGTATACAACAGCTTGAATCTCACACCCACCTCTCAACATTTCCTGGTTACTGGGATAAATCTGTTTTTCTTCCTAGTGTGCAGTGAGTAATCATTTTTCACAAACACTCTGCTGTCTCCAATTTTTATACTTTGCTTTTCTGTCACAGTTTTGTCTGGATCACATCTTTCTCCTGGTATGATTACATCTTTACTATTATCGGTTTTGGCTGCTTTTTCACGGCCAGGTTTGGAACATACACTCGCTATACCCTTTCAATTAACTCCTGCTGTTAGATAACAGCCCAGTTGCTTATTTGTGCTTTTCATAAAATGAATGCAGTCTGTTCCTTCCAGTTTCTCTGGTACAGCAGAAATTCTTAGGTTTTCTCTGCGTGCTCCATCCTCTTAACTACCACTTTTTGAAACATCTCTTCTTGAGAAGTGTCATTACTCATTCAACCTTTTCTGCCTTTCCTTCATATCATCTTCTGCTTTTTGTAGTTTTATTAGTTCATCTGAATAGCTAGTTAAAGCTTCTTCTATTTTTTCCAGCATTTTGATGTTTGAGTTATATACTCCTTCAATGTTTCATTTATTTTAATCACTCCTGAGTACATTTGATTTATTTTTTTTCTTCTAAATTACTGGAAGCCATCTGTTGTACCAAAGCTGTAGCTTGGACTGCTTTTGGTCGACCAGCTGAATGATTTTTTCCTGTCAGTGTTTTCTCTGTACCTTTTCTAAATGACTTTCTTTAAGGTGCTATAAATTTCTTCTTTGTTGACATCCAGACAATGTACTTACTAGCCAGTTGCTGAATTTTAATCAAGCTTGCAGAATTGCTAGCTCTTATTTCTCAGTTTCTTTTTTTTTCATACTGAGAGAGCTGAAATTAAGCTATTGATCAGTGTGTAGCCATCTTGAAAGTTCAGCTAGCACAGAGGATTAAGGCTGTGAGCTGTAAACAAACTGATGCCTGTAATCCAGGGTTTCATCCCCTCCACCTCCTTTGGCATAATGTATAACTCTAAGCGAGTCACTTAACCAGACAGTGTTTAGGGACAATTAGAAAATTAGGCTAGGCTCCGAAATGGTATTCCTGGATTGCATGTTTACTAATTACCTATGAAACTATATGTTAAACAGAAAATTCAATAACAAGGGAAAAGTAGTGGTTAGTATCACCACTCTAATGCATCTTTGGTTAACAGTTTTAGTATCATTTTGTTTCTTACACCATGGCATTTCATACACTGCCTAATATTAATTGGTAAGTCACTTAAGGAATTTATCCCAGGAAATGTCATGGCAACATATGGAACTGTGGTTTTTAAATGGAAGAATACAAAAAGGTGTTAGCACATGAACGAGTTGATGGCAGAGTAAGATGTCTTTTACAACAAAGTGAGGTTGGTAGTTTTCAAGATCAGTACCCTTCAGACCCATAGACTGCATATTAATTTGCAGGGGGCTGTAACAGTCAGAAGCTATGATGTCAATAGTTATAATGATGATGTAAAGGGATTCTGGTGCCATTAGTAATGGTCAGCCTTTCCAACCACTCTTAATTCTCAAGATTGGATGCCTACTTTGTGCGGCACCTGTTTCAGAAGAAGGTCGAACCAGTGAGCTTGCATATCAGTTATACAAGGATTTGCACATCCAGTGGCCTATGAACTGCATGACTACATTGCAGTAGTTCAAACACATAGGTGTTCTTTTGCATTATGCTAACGTTCCAGTACAGTGCCAAGCTCTTCATTTCCATTCAGTCTAATGCACTCTATATACTCAAAAATGGACCGGCAGATGACATCTAAAACTCTATTAATGCATCACTACTGAAAATATGAAATAAAGAAACATACCTACATACAGAACTGTCAATGAATAAAGTGGTGGTATTATTGCAGTTAGGAGAACAACAAACAATAAGAATGCATTGTTTAGTATTATTTAATTATAATTCGTATTTTTTTTTCTTTTCTGAGGGATGGTCTAATGTTTAAGGAAACCTGGCTAAACGGGAAAGGGGTGAGAGTGGAGCTGACCAAGAGTGGTGCCCGTGGAAAACTTTCCATATTCTCTTTTTGCTCCACTGTAATGTCTTTACTTCACCTCCTAATGCAGTAGACAGGAACCCTTATCTTTGGTTGTCTGAGCTGGCTGTATAGCAGCTACAGAGGGCATGGGACAAGCAACAATATATAATTTATTTTATGAATTATTAAATACATCTAATGTTGTGTACAGCACGAAGTCAACAAAGTTTAACAATGCTGAAAAGAACAAATGCCACAGGAAGCTTGAGCTAATCCTTTTAGGGGGATGAGAATCATGACTCACAGGTGTTAGTTCAGGGAAACAAACTAAATACACTTTTATATTGACTATTTAGTACATGTCAAATAAGAAACACTTTTGATAATATTCAAGCAACAATTATTTATAATGACAGTAAGGAAGAAAAGCAGCATCATGATAAACTTACAACTCAATACAGGTGTGATGCTTTACCTAGAAGACCTTTTACTTATTGTGAGCCATTAGGAATGCCCACAGTGAAATGCCAAACTCCACATATTTGCACAATTAAATAAAGCTAAATAAAAAAATGAATAAAAAGTAACAAATGAAATGCATTTCATTTATTTATTTTATTTGAATTTGTTAACCAGTTAAGTGTATTGGTCTACAATCCCTTTTCAATCACAATCTAGGTGTCAAACATATTTCACATGAATATGGAATATGGTTGCTTCATAGTACAGTAGGATTTTAAGTACATATAACAAATATTGTCAACACATACAGTACAAGTTAACAGTTGTTGCACATTATAATCAGAGACACATAAAAGAAGCAAAGCACAGAGAAACGAGAACAGTACATAAGCAACATTGAGAAGTGCATATCATTATTAAAGTTTTTAGCCAGTCTCATGGAGGTATTTATACTTAAATGTTCTCTTAGGACTGATTTGAAGGTTTACAAGTTCTTACCGTAGAGAAGGCTCTTTTGCCTATGGCATTCTTAAATCTAGGACAGGCTAGGAGAAGAAAGTCATCCTATCTGTTCCTTAGAAAGTAGTTTAGTTCTCTTGAGAGGTAGGCAGTCTTCAAATTGAAGTATTTTACAGATCAAAGTTGCATGTAGGGATTTAGCTGTATTTGTAATAGAGAGACAATTGACTTGATGTATGCTTGTGTTAACAAGTAGTACAAACCTGCAAATTTTATTTCTGTAGTCTGAGGCAAAGTAAAGGCAGTCCATATTAAAACTTTGGTATTAGGACCTTTTGGCTATAGAGACACAAGTAGAAGGTAATAGAAGATGAATGATATAGTAGCACATCCTCATTTGCGAAAGTACCTTGGAAGTAACATTTTCAGTATAGAAACTGAAGATGAGCGCGGGTTTGAGGGTAAGACCAAGGTACATTTGTTGTGAGACATTTGGAATAACATTACCATTATTGCCTTTGGTTAAGATAGTTTTTGTATAAAAATGTATACATAAAAAAGACACAAATAATGAGGGACAAAGACCAAAAATCAAAGATAATTTTTAAAGTTTACCTTCATCACTTAGAAAGTTAATAGAACAACACGTTTTGCATCAATGAGCATTTTTTCTGAGGTATGAAGCCCTAACGTCTAGTATTACTGACTGAATGTTAATCCTCACTGATTTACGAGAAATGCATGTTTGTGCCACTGGGATACATATATATATATATATATATATATATATATATATATATATATATATATATATATATATATATACACATACACAAGGCAGATGGTATTACTCACTACTGTAAAAAGTGAAACATTTTAAAAAGTGTGTAATAGCAATAATTCATGGAAAAGAGGTTAGAACTATGATAGGATTTACTGATGTATAACTTGTGCATCGATCTCTTTACTGTTGGCCTTGTCACCAAACCTTACAAGCAGTAAATAATCTCACGGTGAATTATTGCCTGAATTTTTCTTTGTTTTTTTTTGCAAAAAAATGGACCTTCTATCTTGAAATGTAAACTATGAAGGAGGCTGTTTTCCAAATTTACCTTAAAAGATGTTTTACTTAGCCAGTACTTTAGAACGAGGAATTCTGTATACTATTCTGTCAATATGTAGGATTTCATATTCCTATGAATGTGTGTGTGTGTGTGTGTGTGTGTGTGTGTGTGTGTGTGTGTGTGTGTGGGTGTGTGTGTGTGTGTGTGTATGTGTGTGTGTGTGTGTGTGTGTGTGTGTGTGTGTGTGTGTGTGTGTGTGTGTGTGTGTGTGTGTGTGTGTGTGTGTGTGTGTGTGTGTGTGTGTGTGTGTGTGTGTGTGTGTGTGGGGGTGTGTGGGTGTGTGTATATGTGTGTGTGTTTGTATTTGTGTGGTTATGATGTAAATGAAAACTGTGGAATATCACCAACATATATATAAAGCTAAGTCTTCAACTTCCTGGACCAGGTTCAAATGGAGGCATGTGTTCATGCTTCCTGTCACCATTCAGGAGTAAACAACTCATAAAGCATGTGCTGTCATCTGACTTTGTTTCACCATTGCAGCAGTTGTTTATGTACATAAGGAAACTTTACCAATGAAAGAGTCTGATAACTAGAACATATCCTTGCAAACTACAAACATTTTTTTTTAAAATAGGGAAGATTTTACAAAATAAAAATACATTCTTATAAAATGCATGGAGGATAAATCCTACAAACTTAATGTGGACATTTTTGAAATGCAATATATTTAGAAATGTACAAGGCACATATTCATAGGATCATAGGAGGTTACTAGGCTAATGGCCATGGGGCCCTTACAAGCCTAGCCAAGAGTTTATCCCCAAAAAATAAATCTCAGTCAGCACCTTTCACCCCTATCAGTGAGGGACACAGGTGGAACCCCTGGGACAAATATGTGGCTTCCTATCCACTCATCAAGGTTGCACTTGAAGAGGGTCAGTGAGGTACTCTGAATAGAATGTAGTTCTAAGGAAAGGATGGAAAGAATAAAACAGTAAGCTGCTGTTTACTCAGATTTGCAGATTATACAGTAGGTTGGGAGACTATCAGTCTAGGTGGATTATAACTTTCTTCTAGGCCTACTACTTCATTATATATTTTTATATTTTGATCACTTGCTTATTTGATTACTCACAAAGAATATGCATTATATATAATCTATGCTGAAACCTGAATATACCAGAGATTCAGAGCACCTAGCTATGCATACAAACTATTTTTGATAAAAAGATGCACAAAAACAAGTGGATAAATCTGTAACTTAAACCACTGGTCAACTAGGGGAATATTAGGAAGCACTTTCTCATAGAGGGAGTGGCTCATGATTGTTGTGGCTGTCATGAGGAGACCAGACAGAAAAAAATACTCAGTAAATTCAAAAAGTTGTGAGACACACACACACACACACACACACACACACACACACACACACACACACACACACACACACACACACACACACACACACACAATTCAAATAATAGAGTACTAATTCCTTTAGTGCCACCAGGTGGTGACCTCTTGTTGGGCATTCTGCTTGCACCTAAAGGATGTGCTGCCCATTTATAAGAAGAGATAAGGGTATTTATTACCGGTGTCAGCAGCCACTGCTGTTCTTAGGTGCTTCTCAATCTACTTCCAACCTGGAAGCCAAAGCAGGTAAACTATTATTAACTACAATATATAATGACATCATTCAAAATCAATAGCTCTGTGGAGCAGAATAGGCATAGTATGCTTTGGTGATAATGTCACTTTAGTTGGATATAGGATACTAAAAACAGATGTCACTCTCATGTCATGTACCAAATGAAAATAACTGCAGCCTGTACAGTATCATGGCCCCATGTATATCATTCAGAGCAAAAATAGCTCCTAGCCAGCCTAGATCAATAAGTGTAATGTAAAGAAAAATGAATGAGATCTAGCTAGCGGGATCTAACTGTTTGCTTAAAAGATAAAGTGTCATTTGTACAATGTAACAATGACACAGCAGCACAAATATGCACCGAGGCTGAGTGTAACACATTACTTTACCTCACAGCCTGTACCAAGCAGATCTTTCCTATATTTAACTGCTGAAACCATCCTGTCACCTAGTGCATGACAGATCAGTTGTTGTTATTGTTGTAGTATATTGGTTTACCACTTGTTATAAACATTACATAACCATGTGTCACAATCACTCAGTGTATGTAGGTCAGGGTTCACTGTACAATAGTGACACCATGTTATCACAAGTATCTGTTTTTAAAATAATGATTCATTGTATGAAAATAGCAAATTGTAAAATGTAGCAAATCTCTACCTTGTTGGTATTTTTACACCTCCTTTACTAGACTGGGCATCTCCTCCAAGAAACAAAACTATAGTAAAATTAAGAATGAATAACAAAGTATTACAGCAGAAAATATGAATTTTAAACGACATTTGATACATTGTGTAAAAAGTAGGACATACTTGCTATTGACAGGTAACCTTCTGACGATTCTCCAACAAATACCAGAAAGCAGATTTCTTATCATCTGTGAGGTCTATGATTGCATGTCGATCATGGCATTAATTTGTTTGGAAGACTTAGTTCCTGCAGTTGGGAAATGGAATTACCTTTCCAGTGTTCTATGAGTTTTCCACAAGTGAAATATTGAAATGGAGGCTCCGTCGGAATGCAGCACATCATTGGGATTAACTCTTTGTTTGCCACCTGTTTGCATCTGACCTCATGCACTTCTCCAAGTTTACCTTTTAATGTTTACTAAAATAATGACAAAATAACTAATGTGTTAAGTAGTATTTACAGAAAAGCACATCCATTCAGAAGTGCAGCTCTTGTCTTAGGCTAATGCTGATGTTAGAGAGCCAAATATTTCAAAATTTAAATAAGATTGCAGATCTGGTAGTACTTTAAGAAAAAAAGGCATATTTTTCACCTGCTTTGTAGTTAATATTAGTAAACCGATTATCAAAGGTGTTTTTATTTACAGAGTGTGGCCAAGGTATATTTAAGAATAATATAGGTAGATAACTGTATCGTTGTAAGGGTTAAAAAAAAGAATCTGGTGAACGGCCACATATTTTCATTCTTTTTTACTCTATCCCTGCAGGACCAACACTGATGGTTCCACTACCCACAGCTAATTAGCCTATTCATTCTGAAGTAGCAGGAGATGGGTGTCCTTGGGTGTGATGAGAACTTTATGGCTCGTTCATTCATGCCAATAGAAAGAGGGAGTCTAAGCCCTGAGAGGACATTGCCAGGAAAAGAAAAAAAAATCATGTCCACAACCTGGCAGAAAAAAAAAAAACACATAAAAACAAGGGGGACTGACTAAAGGAGTGGCCACTGCAGCAGTGATTATTTAAACATTTACTGTTATGGTACATTTACTTACACAACTGTACTATGTCCTTCATATAGATCACAGCTACAGAGGTGTTAGCTATATGAACACATTATCATAGCTTTGAACAAATGGGAGGTAGCAGGGGAAGGGTTCAGAAGCCACTGGAGAACATATGTCCTGACAAAGCCTGTCCTAGACCTGGAGAAGGAATTAAGTTTATAGTGCTTTGTAAAAGTATGCACTGAGCAACAATTGACTTCTTCCAGAACACTTCTAGAGTCCAATCCTTTCCTAAAAGCCAAGGCTGCAGTAGAGATAGCCTTGACCCTGCCTGGAATAGTTTTGTTGTGGTGCGAATAACAAAAGCGTCAACGATTTGTAAATAACCTGCTTTGACACAAGTTGTCCCTTCTTACCTTCATAAGAAATGAACAACTGTTCAGAAGTTCTAAAAGATTTTGTACTGTCAAGATAGTACCTGAGTTGTTCATGGACATCCAAGGTAAGAAGTACCCTTTTTTCCTCATTGGTTTTGTGTTTCGGAAAGAAAATAGCTGGATGGATAGATTGGTTAATGTAAACATGGCTATCACTTTAGGCATAAAAGAAAGATTATTTCTCAAAGAAACCCTGTCGCTGTGGAATATGAGATAAGGCTACCTGCCATAAAAACGTGCAACTCAGATACCCTTCTTGCTGAGCAAAGCAATCAGCACAACTGTTTTCCCTGTTAAGGACCTCAAGTCAGCCGAATGAGCTGGTTGAAATGGAACAACTGTTAGCTTATCTAACACAAAAGTAAGATCCCAAAGAGAAACTACTGGTTTTCAACGAGGCTCCTAAAGTAGAACCTCTTTCAAAAACACAACTGCTTTGAAGGAGGGGTCCATGGGAAGATATACTAATATGGCTGACAAATTAACCTTGATGGAGGAGTAAAACAAACTGTACTACAATAACTCACACAAATACTGTAAAACCAGAGAAACACTAACTCTGAATGAGTACTGGTTCTTTTGTAGTCAACAACCAGAAAACATTTCCCATTTTCTATTAATAATTGTCTAGTAGCTGTCTTTCTTATCTCCATTAATACCTGCTGCATGTCCTCAGAAAACAGGTGTGTAAAAGATATTAAGACCCTATCATCCAGGCAGCCAGTTGCATTTGTTTGGGGCCAGGATGTTATAAATACCCCTGATCTTGTGCAAGCGCATCGAGTCTGAGAGGAACCTTGAGGTACTTGCCCCTGGCTAATTTTGAAAGAAGGGAGAGTCACTGTTGCTGGGACAGAAGGAAGTCACCCCAATAATCTTTGTGGAGTCCTTCTGAATCTTCACAAGTACCCTGTGCATCACTGGAAAGGATGGAAAGGCGTACAGGAACATTCTTGTCCTAGGGGGAAAAAAGGCATCTGCAAGGGTGGGAAGGGGAATATAAGGTTCCTCATATAGTCATTCTGACTTACTTGATTGTCCTTTGTTGTGGGGTGTTCCTGCTTTTTTTTGGATCCTCCCTGCTATTGCTTTTTAAACATCGGATTACCAGCATTCTGCTGAGAGTGTTTGTTTTGTATTTTGCCAAAATTAGATGAGGGAGCAGACAAACCTTCAGAGAACTTAAAGAAATTTAAGAAATTCCCTGAATCAGCTTTTTTCTCTCATCACACTTTTTGATAACCTCTACAGGAGAGGGTCCAAAAACTAAATCTCTCTCCAATTCTTCCAATTCATTTTGACATTTTTTGGGAGTTTCTGAGAATGCAATCAGACAAATGTCCTTAAAACAATACCAGTGGCAGCAGCCTTGGAAGTGGCATCCACAGAGTCATAAACATATTTTAAACAATGACTAGTGACTTTTGAAATAGAACAGACTCAACTACACAATGCAGATTTTTCCTCATGAGGAAACTGATTGCAAAACATTCCTCATACTTTCACAGTTTTGTCAGGGTAAAAATCAATATATGAGCCTGACAGTTTAAAATTCGAAAAATCAAAGTTGCAGAGGCATACAGACTCCTTGATGTCTTGCTGTAAATCTTGGAGCATATCATTATATGTATCAGTGATGTTACAATCCTTCTTAAATAGTTCTTCTGTATATTCCTGTGACCTCTTATTAATATCTTCTTTTTCTGTTAGGTCCCTCCCATCTTTGTCTGTCAACATGCCCATTTTACCTGGATGTTTCCCTTAATATCAGCAGCCATCTTGAACAGATCTCTCATCCTTCCTTTTCTATTGTCTTCTTCCAGGTTTTTTTTTGCACTGCTGATTTAAATAAGCTTCCTTGTTTACTGTCCAATGAAACTGCATTCAGTTTGACATGTTTTCCCCTCTTCATTGCTGTTTTGTTCTCTTTCTTTTCTCTGCCACATTTAAAGCCTACAGCGGCAGCCATTTTGCCTTCTTAGTATTCTTTCTATTTGGAATATTTTTCATGCTGTCTCCTGGACTATATCACAAACTTTTGTCCATAGCTCATAAAGTAATCTATGCTCTAGGTTCACTCCTGTCCCTTAAATCTATTCTTCGTCTCTACTACTTATTCACTTGGAATATGGTTAGGCTCATATCTCACTGGCCTAGATGATTTCCTTTAATTTAATTCTAAACATTTTAATAGGAGGATGATGGTCCAATTCATAGTTAACTTCAGACCTTATTTTGACTGACTGTAGAGAACCTTTTCATCTCTGACTGCAAGGAATATAATCAATCTGACTTCTGTATTGGCCATCTGCTGATAGTCGTCTTAGGCTGTTAAAAGTGAGAGTGTTTGCTCTGACCAGTGAACAATCTTGGCATTCCAACTTAATTTTGTGCTTCAAGGCCAAAGGTCTACATCCTATCCAATGATAATAGAATTTGTGATTGCACACTGGAGGGGGGGGGGGGGGGCATTTACATGGTAACTGCTGAGTCTGTAGACACATTGCTCATTGTAGGGTTGTGTCCACTATTACCAGAAGGTGTATCTTGGAACAGAAATATGGAATAAGCAGTCAAACCAGAGAAAGAGTGAGCTAGAGAGACAGAGACAGAAAAGAATGGGAGGGTGAGAGAGAGAGAGACGGGGGGGAGACACTCTTCATGACAAGGAAAAACAACATCTACATGCTGGCACAACTCTTGGTCCAAGCCACTTCTTTTAGGATGTTTAAAAACAAACTATTAAGTTAATTTCCCTTGACATACTTTATTCTAAAGTGTAATTCTCCTTGTTTCATAGGTTCATAGGTAGGTACTAGGCTATCGGCCCAAGGGCCTACGTAAGCCTAGCCAACAAGGTTCCCTGGCTTACACCACCCAAGAAAGTTATTTTCCTGTGCCACTGTTGAGCAGAGACACAGAAGTGATCCCCGAGGTGTATTTCCTATTTCCCATCCACTCATCAAGATTTTTCTTGAAGAGTGCTAATGAAGAACTTTGCTTGACATAGATGGGTAGCCTGTTCCAGAGTATGGGAAGTCTCTGGGATAGGAATCTATCCGTCCAGCATGTCCTGTTTATTGTGGTGACAAAGTTTAGGTCCCTAGAGCGTGTAGCTCAGAGGGATTGGGATTTCTTTAGGTGTAGCATGTCCAACAGCTCTGGGTTTCCTTAAATCGTTATGCTTCATGCAATGCATATATTGCACAGCTGTAACTATGCATGTTAAGTTTAAAGTTTCTGAGATCTATAATGATTTTGCTTGTATACAGCATGCCAGACTAATGTGCCCTATCAACTTCTGAACTATAGGTTGTCGAATGTGAATGCATAGATGTAAATAGAAACACCATTGGTAGCTGATATACCTGTGAACCTTCCCAACCCTACTAACCTGTGCATGGGATGTTTATTTATTTTAATTATCGATCCATTGTTGACTAGGTTAGTCTCAGTAGGCTACAAGGTAATTTTCAGTCGTAACACAATATGGTATATTTACTGCTTGGAGAAATTTGGCCAGGCATTGAGGAACTTCTCCCTGCTCTTTTCCGTAGGTGCCGTGGGATCTTTTACATCTACCTGAGCTACCACCAACTCAAGCAGATGGGGCCTTGGTTTATCATCTCATCCGAAGAATGGCACACTCAGTCAGTTTAGCATCTCATCCAAAGGACAGCACACCAGTTTAACATCTCATCCGAAGGACGGCACACTCAGGAGTGCTGCAGCCTCCTTATGCTGCACTGCAGTGTCAGCAATAGATCTACCTGTACAGGTGTTGAACCTATAGCCTTCTGCAACAAAGTCAAGTGTGCTACCTGTTGTGCCACTGACAGTTCTATTTACAGACATTAAATTTTGTTGGAAGCATACAATCCATCATTATGACCGTAGATGTCTGGAGTTCTGTCAGGTTGGCAGTGGTAGTGAATGTTATGACAGTGACTGCTTTTGAGGGTTCCTCTGCAGGCTTGTGCAAAAGCTGTCCTTGCAGTAGGGGAAATATCTGCATGTTAAATTATTTCAGGTCAGATGGTTTGTTGGGTATTTAGAGCTGTGTCTTTCTCCTGACTATCTGTCCCAGATTTGTCATGGAGGATAGACGCTCTATAGTTTCCTCATTTGACTCTGCTGGAGATGTTTATGTAATGTGGCCTGGTGGCTTTGTGAATACAAAAGCAGTCACTGTTATGGCGACAACAACTGCATCAGATGCTCATTTGTATCTGGAATCTCGTGATGGGGTTTTGATTTTAGGATTTCGTGTCTGCTTATGTTCATTCGTGCGATTTCACTTTCATGTATTTGTCCACTAACTTTTATCCACATGCCTAGTAATGCTTCTCGGCTCTGCAGTGTCCCCTTATGTAGATGTTCTTATTTACTGTAAATTTTAGGTGGGCTGTCTGTGATGGATTGGTGGGGTAGGTAATTTGAGAATGCCTGTGACTCTAGCCCAATATCTACATTCATTTGAAGCATCAACCCTGGACCACACGCCAGTGGTCTTCTGCAGTCTACCATGAATCTTTTAACACCCGATCACGGAACTCAACAGTTGATTGCTAATCACTAAGCAGATCAGTTATCAACAACAGGGATCAGCTAGCTGCATTGAGTAGCTCCAGGCAGGGACTGGGCCCTGAACACAAACGTATAAAACCCCTAATGACTCTTGTGGTTGACATTGGGACATTGCTTGCAGTTCTGGTTTTTGAACCCTTGTAGACAGATGCACTGGGAGTTTGTCTTTATGTCTGATTTATACTCTGTGTGGATGATATGGTTAATCCTTTGAAACTCTAGCTCAGTATTTATCATTTCATTACATTTAACTTCCATTCCTTCGTGGGATATTACCCATTGCTTTGTGGGATATTACCCATTGCTTTGTGGGATATTACTCATGATGAATCTGCTCATTTAAATATATCACTTCTAACCTTTTTAAGGGAATGCATGCAGTATGCAGGAAACAATTACTGCAGTCAAGTCACTGAATATTAATGCCTACTGATAACACATGCCACATGTGCACATGCCCCTCTGGTGTGGTAGTTATGACCCACTGCTGTACTGGTGTCTGTGACATATTCCTCTGTACCCATTGCTGTTGATATGGTTATGTGGATCATTTGATGTTAGCTCTGAAATGTGCACACTGTACATATAGAGGCAGATTTTACACCACTTATTGCTCGACTGTAGCTACTCCACATTTTCCAGAGCTTTGCATGCTTATACATGCTGGACACTTCATGCTTCTCAGTAAGGACACATTGAACGTCCCTTGCAGCATACTTTCCTGACAATGGCTAGTCATGCATGATGAACGATAGCAGCATATGTATCACTGGATTTTTATTTGCAATACATAAAAGTCAATGTTGTGCCATAAAACACTGCTACATTTATTTTCAGGTGCACTCTGGACTTTGCCCTTTCACTTGGTATTGCTATTAGGGCTTGAAGGTGGATCCTATAACCTGGTCATATCATGTGGCCACACATAATCAGCTATCCCACACAGATTTAAAAATAAACTATAAAATATATTAGAAAATAAATATGTAAAATTTTAATGAGATCTGAAGCAACGTAGCATTTAGAAAAATAATTTAAAATATAAAAAATGAAGATGAATGTAAATAAAAAAAAAAACAAACCATTATTCATTTCATGGTTGATGAGCTGCAGGTGCAAACCCCAGACCTGGCCTTTGTGGGATAAGAAAGTTTGGTCTGAGCACACTAGATATTTTGAAACCTGTCTTGGTTGGGTAATTTCAGGATTATAGTGCCATTATCTCTGTTGAGTGAGTAAGAGCTTATAATGAGGCCCTTAGATTCTTGCAAGATACTGTGGCCCCAAGTTGTCTATGACTGGTTCCCAGTTCCACATAAACATAATCTGACGCTGTGCTCAGTGAGGTAAGGTTTAATGGTAAGAGGATGGAAACATAATGGAGGTGTTCTGGTCTGCTCAAGGACAATCTCCTTCTGTATTATAACTTAGCAACATACCAGGACGAGGTCTGCCGGCAGAAGTCTGACTTCTTATTCAGAGAAATCTCAGCAGGGACAAATCATCCAGAAGCACTCTTCTGGGTTGTGAGGAGATTGTATAGCCGGACTGTTCTCACCACCTAGACAGCTTTATTTAGTGAACAAGCTGAACAAGCTGCTTGCTATTTTGCAGCAACCTTACCCAGATTAGATCATGGGTTCTGCTGAATGCCCATCAGGTTTGTCTCAGCAGTCTCAGGAAGGTTAGACCAACTTCAAGCAAAGGTAAGTTTTCTGTTCTGCTTATGAAGGCTTTATTTCCACAGTTTCCAAAACTGGCAAGTCAGTGCTTTTTTTTTAATTTATATTCAATATTTATTTAATTATTTAGTTTAATTTATTTAATTAGCCGGGAAAGTCCGACTTGGAACAAAGTTAATTTTCAGTGGCGGCCTGGGGAGAAATGTTCCAGATACATGTCTTTGTAACATGGGAGGAAACCCACACAAATGCAGAGAGGACATGCAGACTCCACACAGAAGGCACCCCAGCTGAGAATTGAACCAGAGAACCTCTTGCTGTGAGGTGACAACACTACTGCTGCACCACTGCACTGTCCAATATCATTTTTCTATATTTAAAATAAGTTTTTTAAACATTAAGTTGCTTATGGTTTTATTAAAATTTTACATATTAATTTTCGAATATAGAGATATGCTTTAGAGAGGAGAGGAATGAAGGTCAGGACTAAGACAGAATATATGTGTGTGAATGAGAGGGAGGACAGAAGAATGGTGAGGATGCAAGGAGTAGAGTTGGAGAAGATGGATGAGTTTAAATACTTGGGATTAACAGTTCAGAGTAACGGTGAGTGTGGAAGAGATGTGAAGATGAGAGTGCAAGCAGGGTGGATTGGCTGGAGAAGAGTGTCAGGAGTAATTTGTGACAGATGGGTACCAGTAAGAGTGGAAGGGAAGGTCTACAAGATGGTAGTGAGACCAGCTACAAGGATGGACAGGATTAGAAATGAGTATATTAGAGGGTCAGCTCAGGTTGGACAGTTTGGAGACAAAGCCAGAGAGGCGAGATTGCATTGGTTTGGACATGTGCTGAGGAGGGATGCTGAGTATATTAGGAGAAGGATGCTAAGAATGGAGTTGCCAGGTAAGAGGAAAAGAGGAAGGCCTAAGATAAGGTTTATGGATGTGGTGAGAGAGGACATGCAGGTGGTTGGTGTGACAGAGCAAGATGCAGAGGATAGGAAGAACTTGAAACAGATGATCTGCTGTGGTGACTTCTAATGGGAGTAGCCGAAAGAGAAAGAGGAAGATGAAAGGTGTGAAAACTGGAAGTGGTTACTGACAACAATATCTCAGCATCTGTCATCTCGCTCTGTTTCCATCTAAGTAACATCACTAAGTGCCTTATGCCATCTATCAATATTTCCTGCACTGGTACACACGATTGTGTCCTTCTGGTGGGGTTACTTTAATGGCCTATATATCGAGCTTCTGAATTTAGAACCAGATCTCCAGAATATTCCTTCTGCCATGTCTGTTAGGTTAGTAGGCAGTAAAGTAAGTCATTATTCAAATGCAGAAGTTCAGTAGCAGTCAAATTAGTATGAATTATTATATTCATGTGTACTGACCAACATCTGCTTCTACAATCAAACAGGAGGCAAAGTAATGGGAGAACAAATGGGTTCTAGTTTTGCAAACTGCATTATGGGATGCTGAGAAATAGACTGCATTTATCACTCTGCTTTTTTTTTTTAATTTCTGAGGTGTCATTTTCATTTTATTGGTGTAATCTTTATTATGTTTAATGGGGCTTTTGAAGAATTAGAGGCTTTAAAGCTTGACATCACTAATACTGTTTTATTTTGAAGTTTTGATATTGACTGCATGATCACAATATGAATTCTTTGGCTATTACCTTATGAGAAAAGTAAACAGTCATATACTAGCATACAAAGCACAAGTGAAAATAATTCTGTCCTTTACGCAAAAAGCATGCGTCTTTGGACATTAGACATCATACTGTCAAATCGTAGATAGTAAGGCTATCAGGTCTAACTAAAGATGATTCCAAATTTGATATCCTTGTTAAAGAACTGCATAAAGAATACAAATTCATTTGATGTTGGTTATAGTAACAACCCACTGCAGATATGTAGGATGATTTTAAGGAAGGAGAGGGGGTTTATTTCCTTCATAGTTTACTAATCTTGACTGTAATAAAGCTCACCATGAGAATAATGATACTGATTATAAGGCACATATGCGTTTCACTTTTCTTTGGGATTTTAACCAGCATATCACATAAGGAATAAAAGATAACTTGAAATTAGGATGTGAAATAATTAAATGACTAAGCAAAAGTAAGTCAAAGAAGGCAGCAGGCTCAGATGAGGTCACAGCAGATATAATCAAGATATTAGGTGAGATGGAGAAAATGGCTTTTGAGGGTACCCATAGCAGTAGGGAGAGAAAGGCATATCCCAGATCACTGGAGGATAAGCATGCTAGTGCCAGTGGCCAAAAATAAAGGGGACATTCACAACTGTGGGCAGTACAGAGGCATCAAACTCCTGTTACACGGTGTGAAAGTTCTCAAGAGGGTGATTGTTAAACAAATATGCAGAGCAGTAAAAGATAAGATGGCATATGAGCAGATTGAATTTGGATCAGGATCTGATGTTTGCAGTGAGACAGATAGTTGAGAAGAAGCTACAGGTGAGGAAAGAGTCCAACTGGGCATTCCAAGACATAGAGAAAGTATATGACAAGGTCCCAAGAATGTTGATTGGAACAGCCCTGTGGTGGTTCATTGTCCAAGAAACATTGGTAGAATTATTGCATGCTATGTACAAGGACACAATGACTTAAGTACAATGTTTGGCTCCACAGAGGGGTTCTCAGTGGGAGTTAGTGTGCATCAAGGTTCAGCTTTGAGCCAACTAATGCTTATAATGGTGATGGAGTACATCAGCAAAGAGGCTGGAGGGGATAGAGCAAAAGAGTTGTTGTATGTAGACGGTGCGGCATAATATGCAGACGCTGAGTGAGAACATCAGCAAAGGATAGGGTAATGAAATGAAAAACTGAAGGCACATGGGGTGATACTTAGTAAAGATAAAGCAGTTGTCATGGCAGCAAGTTTGGGAAATCAGATGAAGGTGAGAACTCAGATATAAGTGAAAACAGTAGAACAGGTTAACAGCTTCAAGTATACATACATACATGCATACAAATATTTCAAGCATGGGCATTAATGCCCTTCTAGCTTGCCAATATATCAAAACGGTTGTTCTCAGAATAAGCGTCCAGGCCTTTCTTAAAAAATATCTACACTAGTGCTTGCTTTAATGTTCTTTGGTAAGCTGTTCCATGCATCAGCTGCTTTCTCAGAGAACCAGTTAGTACACTTCTCATTCCTATAGAACCTTCTACATAGGTTGTCTGATGATTCTCTACCACTTCTTGATAACCCCAACCATTCCCAGAGGGAGTTGTCTGTAAATGCTCTATATATCTGAATAAGGTATTCTTTAATGCTCTATATACCTGAATAAGGTATTCTTTAATGCTCTATATACCTGAATAAGGTATTCTTTAATGCTCTATATACCTGAATAAGGTATTCTCTAATGCTCTGTATACCTGAATAATGTATTCTCTAATGCTCTATATACCTGAATAAGGTATTCTTTAATGCTCTATATACCTGAATAAGGTATTCTTTAATGCTCTATATACCTGAATAAGGTATTCTCGAATGCTCTATATACCTGAATAAGGTATTCTTTAATGCTCTATATACCTGAATAAGGTATTCTTTAATGCTCTATATACCTGAATAAGGTATTCTTTAATGCTCTATATACCTGAATAAGGTATTCTTTAATGCTCTATATACCTGAATAAGGTATTCTCTAATGCTCTATATACCTGAATAAGGTATTCTTTAATGCTCTATATACCTGAATAAGGTATTCTTTAATGCTCTATATACCTGAATAAGGTATTCTTTAATGCTCTATATACCTGAATAAGGTATTCTTTAATGCGCTATATACCTGAATAAGGTATTCTTTAATGCTCTATATACCTGAATAAAGTATTCTCTAATACTCTATATACCTGAATAAGGTAGTCTTTAATGCTCTATATACCTGAATAAGGTATTCTCTAATGCTCTATATACCTGAATAAGGTATTCTTTAATGCTCTATATACCTAAATATGGTATTCTTTTCTAACAAGTTCAGATATTTTAGTCTTTCATAATAACTTAAATTTTCACATCCATGGATGCCCTTGGTATATTTCCACAGTACTCTTTCCAGTTTACTCATGCTTGTTTTATTGTAAGGTTTTCATATTGCTATTGTTATTGTTCAGTCTAATGTAACTAAAACAATGACACCATAATTTCTAATTTCCTAGACTTTATAAATCTTTTTATACAACCTATAGTTCTATAGTTATCATTAATCATTTGGTTGATATGATTTGAAAAACTCACAGCTAGATATACCCAGGTCCTTGAATGAATCTACAGTTTCAATCACAGTGTGCTACATTATATTCACCTTTCAGTTTATGTCTCCCAAATCTCAACTCTATATTATCTCCATGAAAAACCTTTCAGCGAACGTCTCTTAGCTGAATGATAACCAGCAAACTCTAATTCCCATGAATGGCCATTTCAGCAAATTTTTTCCTAGGGGAAAAACCTCTTGGCCATCATCAGGAATTTGCCCTTTTCCCCACTGTATTGTGATCTCAGAGTTGGTATATTTAGTTAGGGGGTTTGGGGGGCACAGCCCCCACAATAGGGAGTGCTAGGGGAGTGAAGCCCCCCCCCCCACTTTGAAGGGTTTTAAATTTTGTCTGGTTTTAGTCAGCCCAAGCATTTTTTCCACTAGGAAAAAGTTCACTGGAATTGCCATTTGAGGGAGTTAGAGTTATCTGGCTATTGCTCGGCCAACAGTCGTTTGCTGAAAGGGGTTTTTGTGGACGTAATCTAGACTCGAAATCTCATATGCTTAATCTTTTTATGCATTTATCAGCATATTATTCTCTTGTACCCAAATGGTCAATTTAGTCAAGTCCTTTTGCAGACATACCCTATCTGTAACATATGTTTGAATTTCACCTGTCCAATTGCTGTATGACACTTGCCATGTCCTATATTCTCTCATCTCTCTCTCAAAACTTCCCTAATGAACCCATTCTCCTTGGGAATGTAAATATTAGTTGGCAAACCCTCAGTAATCCTAACTCTCCACATCATATAAATATATGGATTTACACAGCTAATCTCTCAACCAACCCATACAAATAACTCTCACTCTCCTAGCACCCTAATAGATTGGATATTTGTTTCAAATCCCTTCAAATACCACAATGCAGAAACACTTCCTGACTCCCTGAGTGACCACTCACCAATAAAAGTGCTCAGGTATACTTACCATCTCTCTAAACCACACAGATTCATCACCTGTCATAAACTTCCCAACTTCAACATGGAAACATTTAAAACCCTCCTCTCTAGAGTAAATTGGAACTTCCTCACCCAGCTTGCACTTGATGAAGCAGTCCAAGATTTCAACTCAACTTTCCTTAACATCTTAAACTCACTAGCCCCCACTTCGAAAAGTACCATTAAAAACTAATATAGTGCCCTGGCTATCTAAAACTACTTGCACCCTTATGAAAACCAGAGATAGGGCTTGGAAAACATGGGTACAATCTAAACTCCTTTGTGACTTGCAAAAGTATAAAGAACTTAGAAATCAGACAAAAAAACTCATCAATAAAGACAAAAATTATTTCTACTATAACCCCCAACAACTCTAAAATTGATCCTAATAAATTCTGGAATGCTATAAACTAAATACTACCTCCTGGCAAACCTACTTCACCCAATCCATGCCCAGACAAATAACCAGAAGAAACATCCAACACCTTCAACACCTATTTTATAGAGTCAGTATCCAAGCTATTTAACCCCAACCCCTCTAACACCAATGCTCCTAACTGCCCTGAATCTTCTCCAACTACTAACTATGCAAACACTTTCTCCCTTAAACCTGTTCCCACTACCTGCATCAAAACTCTACTCTCTAAGTTAAAACCATGCTCTGTATCTGCTGACAACATCCCTTCATATTTTTTTTCAGATAGCAGCTGACGCTCTTGCTCTGCCTGTATCTATCCTAATCAATCGCTCCATCTCAGAATGTAACCTTCCAGCAATCTGGAAACAATTCTACACTCTACCTATTCATAAAGGAGGTAACTCTGCTGAAATCTCCAATTTCAGACCTATTGCTACTCTCTCCCCTCTCTAAAATCTTGGAGAAATGTATACATAAACAAGTAATGCAATGTCTCATACAGGAAAAACTGCTCACTCCTACACAGCACGGTTTCTGACCTAAGCATAGTACCACCACATCTCTACTATCTTTCCTCAACACTATTTCTTTAGCCAGAGATGATCATAAACTTATCTCTTGTCTATTCCTTGACCTCTCTAAGGCTTTTGCCACTGTTTCTCACTCTCTGCTACTGAACAAACTGTCCGACCTCAACTTTTCCCCGATACAGTTGCATGGTTCTTCAGCTATCTCACTGACAGACTGCAATGAGTGAGATGGCACTCTGCACTATCTACTCCCCTTCCAGTAAGAATGGGTGTCCCCCAAGGATCCATTCTTGGACCACTACTTTTTAATATCTTCACCTACTTACTTTATACTTCTTGCCCACAGTCTTTTATAGTCCACTGTGCTGATGACTCTACAGTCATCACCATTGTCAACTCCCCCTCTGAACTCCTATCAGCTACCCAGTCATTCTTTAACTCAGTCGAGACATGGCTCTTCTATAATCAGCTCATCCTCAACCCTAAAAAAAACAAAACCGTTTCTCTTCCTCCCCAAAAAAGTTAATCACATCAAATCTTCCTTCTCCATAATGTCCCTAAACAATACCCCTATTGAAGTCAAACCCAGCACAAAACACCTCGGCGTTACTATCGACGATCAGATAAAATTAGACCTTCACATAAATAAGTGTATCAGAAAAACCCATCAGAAACTAGGACTTCTGTACAGAAATAAAAAATTTCTCACCGCTGAAGCTAGGATCACTCTCACCTTCTACTTTGCTTAACATATTGCTCCCAAATACCCACAAGTCTTAGCTCCTTTCTACTTACTAAACTTAAGTCAACCTATCACAAGATAGCTAGATTCGCAGCTCAACAAACCTATAAATCCCATCACTGTCTTTCCCTAAAATACTTAAATTGGCTTGAACTAGCTCACCTACTTCTCCTCTCTCAGCTCCAAATAATACACTCCATTATATATCAGCCTGCCTACTGCCCAGCTCTGTGCTCCATCATCTCCCACTATTCCCCTACAAGGCATCTCCGGGCTTGACCCAAGATCTATTATATATCTATAAACTCAAGTCTAATTCTGGGTGCAACATATACAGCTATCGGGTCTATATTACATTGAAGTCCAAAAACTTTGACTGTTATAATATCGAACCCTTTAGTGCGAAAGCTGAGAATAGCGATGCCTCATAACATTAAAATTTTACCTAGGATAAGATTTCGGTGGTCCGTGGCTTTGCTATTTACAGCAGTATGGTGCGATGGTTATGGACCGGGTTAAGGTAAGTGAGCAAACGGACTGGGTTAAGGTGAGTGTGCGGTAGTTAGGGACTTTAAGGTTAGGGCGCGGGTGAGGTGAGTGTGCGGTAGTGACAGACTTTAGGGTTAGGCGCGGGTTAAGTGAGTTAGGGTTAGGGCACGGGTCAGGTAAATGTGCGATTGTGTGGACATGAGGGTTAGGGTGGGGTAGGTGAGTTAGGGTTAGGGAGTGGGTAAGGTGAGTGTGCGATAGTTAGGGGCCTTAGAGTTAGGGATGGGTTAAGGTAAGTGGATAGCTAGTGGTGTATGTCTGGTTTAGTGTAGGGTTTCATGAAGTGCATGTGGATTATTTATTTTGGTGTGCTTGAGTTGTGTGTATGTTTGTCGGAACAGCAAATTTTTTCCCTGGGAAAAAATTTGCTATTCTGACTGTTCGGTTTTCTGGTGTTTCGATTGAATGAGGTCTATATTATAACATTCAATGTTTTTAGACTTCGATGTTATAATATAGACTCCAGCTATCACCCCTCTATAGCATGGAACAAACACAAAAGAGTACTTTAAAGGGCACTGGACCTGCCACTGTTCTCACCCTCCCTGAATATATTCATCTAACAAAGTAACCATATTTCTCCTCTCTCCTTACTTTTCCCTTTCATAATAATCCTCTGTCCTTTTTAACCTGCGCTGTCCTTTTTCTTCCGGTTACCACTACACTTACTTTCCCATTCCTTTATCTGTAAACACATTTTAAGATACTGGTACAGTCCATGTATTACATAACATCTAGTCTAAATTACAAACTACTTATGCTTTGCATGTAACTTCCTATGCTTTTATATCTTTAATTGTAACACAATACTGCTGTTGTTTCCTTTTGACGTTTGACTTTTAAGCATTCTGTATTACTGCATGTGTTCAGAAATTACCTTGGAATTGTAAAAATTTGGGACACCCTAACTGTAACTTTGAATTTTACCTGTCCAATTGCTGTATGATAATTGCCATGTCCTATATGCAACCATGCAGCTATCCATCATAACAAGAGTACATCAATACCTAGTTGTTCTAATTTATTGATCAATATTTTATGTATGACCCTGTCAAATGCTGAACTTAAATCTATATAAATTATATCACAGCACAATGTCTCATTCATTGCTGTTATGTTGTTATAGAACAAAGAGGCAAAAAGGTGAACCAAAAGATAAAGTGAAGTCAACGAACAAATGTCCAATCAGCAAGTTATAAGGACTTTACCCTAAATAGGGCAGGTGCTATTGCTTATAATAGAAAAGGCACCTATCCCTGCTATAATTGTACATGTTTCGATAATATAATTACGCTATCTGAATTTATGCATCCACTAAATGGTAAAAAGTTAGTTTTCTATGCACAGCTATATGTAATGCAAATAATGTGATCTAGTTGGCATTATGCCAGTGATGTACCTCTTACTATGTTGCGAAATCTGCAAGGAGATTAAGAGACAGGATTGTAGAACATAAAGTCAGAAATAAGGAGGAAACTGATTACTAACTCCTTAGCCCAACATATACACGAGACTGATGAAACACATTATTTTTTGTTCTGTGTAATGGATACTATAACTTCGAATGTTAGACATGGTGACCTGATTAATAGATTAGATACTAAAGAATATGAGTGGATCATCCGCCTACAAGTGGATTCCTACCCTGGTTTGAACAAACAAGTCACACTAAAATCTATACTGAAAAGTAAACTGCAGCAAGTTCACTAAATTGTAAAAAATTTGCATAGGAAGTAGAATAAGCTATAATAGTGTAGATACCTGCTTTTAGAATGCAGTATATATTCTTGAAATTGAAAAGAAAGTAGCAATAAATCTACTGAATATCAAGAATTGTTATGTGAAATATAACTTAGTACATGCTTTTAGCATGTGATGTATATATTTTATTTTACAAAGAAATGACTAGCAAATGTATTAAACATTAAGTAATTTTATATGAATTGTAACTTTGCATAACTATAGCAAGTTTATGTAGAGAGAATATATGTGTCCAGAATGTGATATATTCCTTTAAAAATTCTTTAGAATTATTGATTGAAAAATTGATTGTTAGTATGTGACAGGTTAGGGCTGTGTCATGTGTTTTGAGTTTTTTAATATAAAAGAGGCTAGTCCTCACTATGAATTTTATTAACACTGAAGAAGGACTCATTGTCTGAAAGCTTTGCTGTTTTATTAAAAGGTTAACACAACGCTGTGGAGTTTTCTTATTTGCTTGGATGTTGTTATAGAACATCATGTTACTGGTGGTAGTAGATCTATTTTCAACATATGCATGCTGATACATAGTTTCAAGTCCCACCCTTTCCAATTCTGTCAATAAGTTATCCAATATCACTTTCTCCATTATTTTTCCAGAACATGAAAGTAAACATGAGTCTGTATGACTGGGTTTGTCCTACTCCCCTTTACTTTAAAGACAAGTTTAGTAAGTGCATGTCTCTAATCTTGAGGAATCTCCCCATATTTATATGACCTAGTAAATTATAGATATAATGGTGCTGTAAGTTCTTAATCAAGGGTTCTCAGGTTAGTATTACTAATTCCATCTTTTTTCCTGTGCTTTGTTTGGAGCCAGTTTGCATAGTTCTTTTTCAATATTATCTAATTTGATTTCAGTATCCGAGGTTACCTGGATGTCACTAGGACAATTTTATCATGTCCTTTGAATAGTCAAACTGCTTTGAATAAGATTTTGTAAATACATCTACAATCTGTGTCTGAGAATAAATTTTAGAATCTACACCCAGTTTATCAGTTTGTATGTCTTTACTCCTTTCACATCTTACGTGTCTATAAAATGGTTTCATGTTATGCTCAATATCTTTACATAGATTTTCTTAAATTTTTTCTTAATTTTTGTCTCACACTACATTTAAACTCTCTACCCAGCTTGTTTATTTCAGTTTTCAAAGTTGTAGTTCAACCTCTTTTACATTTTTTTATATTTGTGTCTCTCACCATAATGAAGTATATTGTTCTTATGGAAATATATTCTCCTGACATTGTACCTAGATCCTAATGTTAAACATTTTTTTTTTTTTGCATTCAAACAATTTCTCTTTTAAAACTTTCCACATTCCTTCCGCAGTTTTTCCACTGATCGCATCTCTCCAAATAGTTTTCTATAGCTAATGATTTACTTCCATATAATCTGTAATTAACCTTCTGTGCATTGGTTTACATTTCAGTTTGGCAAAGTTATCTAGCAAGAAATATGACTTTATAAGCCCATGATCACTGCACATCACTGAAGGTAAAACTTGACATGAAGTAACAGTAATTTCTTTAAGAACACAAACAATGCCTCATATTTTCTGTTCCCTGGTGGCTTTTTTACAATGTGAATTAATTGCTGTTCCTGAATATCTGTTGTGAATAATTTCCTTACTAATGTTGTTGAATGAATATTATTCCAGTCTGTTTCTGGTAAATTTAACTCCCCATCCACTATTATTCTTCCCTCCTGTATTTCATACAAGAAATGTAAGAATTCCTCTAGGTTATTAGCACTTGACATTGGTGGTCTATATACTTCAACAATTGTCAGTTACAGAATCTATGGTATTGGTGTTATCACTGAACATGTGATAATCACAGGTCTCATAACTATCTCTAATGTCTATCATAACACTTCCACTTGATTTTTTTGTTAGAATGTGTTGCAGTAAAATCATTTATACCCCTGACAGAACTTGTTTCCAGTCATTGTTCTTTAACCACGTTTCACAAACAAAAAAAATCATCAATCATGTGGGAAAGCATCAAATTTTCCAATAAAAAAACTTTATTATGAATGTTCCTAGCATTAACAACCAGAGGTGCATCAAACGTTGCTATCTGTAAACTGTTAAATTTTCAACCTGGCAAAAATCCTGCTTTGTGTCTGTCACATATCCCAAAATGTCTGCTGCAAAAATTCTCTTCCCTGACCTCAACAAGTTATGTCATATTGTCTGAATATGTGTACCCAAAATTAGGCTCAGATGCTCTACACATTTCCATTTTTTAAATGGGACATTTTTTCATATAGGTGTGTACCAAAACATCTTTTCATTCACAGTGCCCTGACTCTCCTTTCTATATGTGATTTGTGGAAAATATGTCCTAAAACCTATGCAAGCTATGCTATATAAGAGTGGTCAGATGAGATCATTTGTCCTGACATAATCACTCTCTACTTCTGTACATTAAAGCATTCTAAAGCTTGCCTCATATCTTCTATTTTTGCTCCTGGCAAGCATAACACTATTCGATATTCATGATCTTCACTGCAAATATAAGCATCAGTTCCTCTAATAACTGAATCTCCAATTACACAAATATCTTTGCTGGCCAGCTCTGCAGAATCTTCAGCTTCTAATACAGTAATATCTGCTCTATCAGTTGTTACAAAGGAATGATCTTCATCACAATTAGTCTTATTAATCCCACTGTTTTCATTGCTTATTACATTTGCATGCATACAATTCTCATCCAGCTGGCTTTGCACATCCACAGCTTGAGCTGTGTAGTCAGCATCTGTCTTTCTCTTTTTCTTACAATAATTTTCTTGAGTCCTTCCACATTCAGTTTTGATTTTTCCTTTTCACCTGCCCCTTGCCTCTTTTTCTACCTTCTATTTTGGTAAAATGATGCTTTTTCTGTAGACTGAAGGTTATCTGATAGAGAAATGTTATCATTGCCTATAATCTGTGTGTTACATAACGAAGCAGTGTCCTTTTTTACAACATATTCTCTTTCCTTTTCATACATGAATCCGTTTCTTTTTCTTCCTTGTTATTTGTTGAGAACCATTTCCTTTCTCTCTTTTTTATTTTTTGCATATGCTCTGAATTCTCAGATTGCTGAATGCTTGTATCCAGAATTACAAAGTTGCCAGGGGCATCGTCTTGTTTCATAGGGGCTGAATCATCTTTACAGACAATAGACACATCATTTCCTAAACGTGTTGTATTTGCTGTTTTCCTAACATTGTTTATCTCTCCAGTCCAGTCATTAATATACAGGATGTAACAACAGTTCTCCAAGCCGTGCCAATTACACAAGTGCAATCATCATCAGTAAGTCTAGATTTACTTCTAATAATGGTAAGCAAATCATCCAACTTTTTACATGAAGAACGCAGATCACCAGTGTTACCAGGTGTCACCTTTAAATATACATAGCATGTAGTACACTGTACAAGAAACTTGTACTTTACCAAATCTTTAATGGCATACTCATTGAAGGAATCCATATTCAGCTGTAAATAGATAAAACATTATAAAAGAAAGGATAACAAAATCAGTTACACAGAATTCAAAGCAAATTTAAATTTACTTCTGTGAGAAAAATCACACAAACACTGTACAACTAAATATTAAATTTAGTACAGTAAAGTTGTTGCTCTGACACGTGCAAGTTGTGAAGGTCACACAAAAGCTGGAATTCCTTTACATTGCATGTAAATTTGTGCAATAGCTTCTGCGCACTATCACTCTCAGTCGTACCTCTTTTTAACAGTACAGATCAAAAAATCATAAACCAAGACAGAACTGTTTAGATAAGGTCTGGGTTGTCCTCGCTACAGTTTTGGATGAATTAAGAGCTGACTAGGACAACAAAATAAGGACATCAAAGAAGAAGCCAAAATAGCTCCATTTGCATGGAAGATCAAACAGAACAGAATATAGTGGTTCAGGCACATGTGGAGAAAAACAGAAGACAATTTGGTGGAGAAGATTTGGGACAGGCAGAAAGAAGACAAGAGGAAATTAGGGTGTACAGCAAAGAGGTGACTGGATTGTGTGAGAGAAGAGCTGTGACAGTCTGGCATGAGTGTCAAAGAAGGTAGAAGACTGGCATTGGATCAAGAGAGATGGCAGCAGTTGACACAACATTCCAAACCCATGTAGAAAATGGGTAAAAGTGGATTCTCTTTGCTGGGTACTTTATTTCCTCTTGCCTTCTTCAGGTCTGTCCCAAATCTTCTTCACCAGATTGTTCTCTACTTTCCTGCATATGCAGCTGAACCACCATAATCTCTTCTCTTTGACCTTCTCTGCAATTGGAACTACTCGGGCTTCTGCTCTGATGTTCTCATTTCTTCATCTGTCCCACAGAGTGCATTCTGGCACCCATTTCATGCACTTCATCTCCATCACCTCTAGCTTCCTCAGCTGCTCTGCCTTCACTGCCCAGGTTTACCACACAGTAGCACTGGTCACACCACTATATTTTACACTTTATTTTCAGATTCTCTGGCATTTGTCTGTCACACACTACCCCTAACATTCTGTGCCAGTAGGCTGTAACTCTCTGATTCTAGCTTTGGCCACTTCATTCAGACTTACCTTCTCCTCATCCAACGTTCTCAGATACTTGAAGTTGTTAACCTGTTCCACCATTTTGCCCATCTATCTTATTTCTCATCTTCTTCTGATTTCCCCCATTTGCTGCTATTTCAGCTGTCATAAATGTACTCACTTTCATTCCATGCACCTTCAGTTTTGCATTTTGTTCCCCTAACCTTTGCTGAAGTTCGTGTTTAGAGTCATCTCTAGCTTCTTCTCAATTATATGTCTGATTGCAAACATTGCTGCATCCTCATCTGTATTTGAATCCAAACTGCTTATCTCCCACCTTACTTTCCACTGTTCTGCATATTTATTTATCAGTCACCTTCTCTATAACTTTTATGCAGTGCAACAGGAGTTTAATACCCCTATACTGCCCACAGCTGTGAATGTCCCCTTTGGTCTTGTACATCGGCACTAGTATGCTTATTCTCCAGTCACCTGGGATACGCTTTTCACTCCATACTGCTATGAGAACACTCAGGAGCTATTTCTCCTCTAACTCACCTAACACCTTGATCATACCTGTCATGACCTCACCTGAGCCTGCTCTTTTCCCCGACTTCATTTTCCTTACTGCTGTTCTTATTTCTTCTACGATGGGCTTCTCGTCTTCTTTCTTCACTAACATCAAACAGGGAAATCATCATAAAACAATGATTGCAAATGTAAACAAAAGCTTTGCATTTGTGATCAAAAACAAAAGTAAACATCCCTGTAGTACACAAACAAAAAATATAAAATGGCATAAGTCCCCTAAACAAATCTGTCAAATAAAAACTTTCAGTAAATGACACAGAGTGTAGATGTATACACTTAAATTCCTCTTCTAGCACCTTTAAGACTAATGTCATTACCTAGCAGGAACATCTCTGTCCTTAATCTCCAAACTAAAGTGAACTGAACTGAATCCATTAATTCAAAATTTTAATTTTATGATCCACATAAATCCATCACAACAACAAGAACTGACATAGGAAGGAAACACCTCCCCTGCATACGTCTTCTTAATTTTTTTACTTGGGGTTACTATCACCAACCACTATAGTTTATATATACTAACTTCATGTCTGCTCAACCATGAGGCAAGTAAAAATACACAATATATTTTAGTCAGTGTTCAGTAATTTGACTATAACATAATTTGATGAATTGTACCATGTTCCACCAACAATCTTTATATAAAAATCTGCCCTCAGTTAAATAGCATTTGATGAATTCTATGGCATATGTGTGTATATATGTTTGTCTATGGATTTTACATGTTTTATCATGGCGCATTTTTATCATGGGCTGAAATTGTGAGAAAATTTGTTGGTGGTTACTTGGTCAAATTATGTTAGGACCGAACTTCAGGAAATTGACCATAACATAATTGAGGAGTTTCTCCCTTTCCTCAAAGTTGTGCAACCCGGGCATTATTTTACTTAAGTTCTGAGGGTGTGGTGGTAGACCCTCCCCATGGGGGTGGTGGTGAAGGCCCCATGTCAAAGCAGTTCCTTTATTACTTTATGGTGCTAGTAAATGTATCTAATTGGCTTAATTTTGAGCTCACTTTTTCAGATGATTTTAAGGTTCTCACCAACAGGGGTCGCCTTAGCAATTGTGGGGCCCTGTGTTTACTATTTTTGATGGGGCCCCTCAGTTGTATCTCAAACTACCAACCCAACCCTCCTTCCATCTACTATCTTTCTGAACTTAAAAGTATTTCAGTTTAGGTATGAGAAATAGTTGTTTTTACTGTGTATTAAAAATAAAACAATGTTTATTTATTAGCTTATATTTTATCATAAGACATGTTAAAACAGAAGTAGATAATTGGATTCTTGGACTACCCCTAGATCCATCTTCTACTGTAATTCATTTCTGAGGGTTTGCTTAACTTGCTCAGGCACTATATAAAGGGACCTGTTTCATGGTCTGCTGAGACCCTGTGTCTACATGGTACTTCATCAGGTGGATGCACCTGGCCTACCTGTTAACATGTTCCCAAACTCATGTAGTACTGTCTGGATCTCTTTAACCTGGTTAGGAGATATCTGCATACTCTCCCCCCCAACTGCTGTTGTCTCTTCCCACCACACTTTTTTTCTTTCTTTTCTGCCACTCCATTCCTTCCTCTTCTTCTCATTTGACTAACGCCTTCCTTTCTTTCACATCCCATGCCCAACATTTGTACATACTGCAAATAATATTTCCTTTGTATATTATTTTCTCCATAGAAACATTATACTAAATGACATTGTGCAGTATTCAGGTACTATTCTTACCAATTTTAATGGATAAATGCTTGCATTGTGTCCACTTATGATTGCATTCATTTATGCTGCATGTTATCCTGATTTATGACTCTCTGCATGCTTGCTTTTACATTACCACTGATTAAAGTTTATTGCTGCTTTGACAATATTTCCACTGCACTGTGAATGAAAATGGTCCAGGTTGATCAGTGCTCTAATTTGATTAACAAACTTTCAATAAATCAGAAACACAAAAATATGTATCTTTGTAAGTTAAATGACTTTCACTCAGTCACCAACTTCCATCACAGTGCAGAGCCTGGAGTCACTACATCTGACCCCAATATCCCAAAAGTTTTGACTGAGAATTTTGCCTTTGTACAATACCCAGTAATTATTATATCCAATCCTGATACTGCAGAGGCCCTGCCACAAGGGCCAACTCCCAAAAATTTTCACTGAGAATTTTGTCTTTGTACAATGTAAGCAAATTTAACCTAAAGAACCTGGCTGTATCTTAATGTCCACTAGTCAAATACAGTGGATATAAAACATTTACATACCCCTGTTAAAATGCCACGTTTCTGTGGTATAAAAAATGAGACCAAAATAAATAATTTCAAAACTTTTCCCACCTTTAATGTGACCTATAACCTGTACAATTCAATTGAAAAACAAACAAATCTGTTAGGGAAAAATATAAAAAAACTAAAACGTACAATAAGCTGGTTGCATAAGTGTGCACACCCTTAAACTAATACTTTGTTGAAGCAGCTCTTGATTTAATTACAGCATTCAGTCTTCTTGGGTACACACCTGCCATCAATTAACGAGACTCTGATTAAACCCAAATAAAGTTCAGCTGTCCTAGTAGGATTTTCCTGACATTTACTCAGTTGCCTGCTACAGCAAAAGCCATGGTTTGCAGACAGCTTACAAAGCATCAAAGGGATCTCATTGTTGAAAGGTATCAGTCAGGAGAAGGGCACAAACAATTTCTACAGAATTGGATATACCATGGAATACAGTGAAGACAGTCATCAAAAAGTGGAGAAAATATGGGACAAAGTGACATTGCAACGAACTGGACATCCTTCCAAAATTGATGAAAAGACAAGACAAAGACTGGTCAGGGAGGCTGCCAAGAGACTTACAGCAACACTGAAGAAGATGCAGGAATTTCTGGCAAGTAATGGTTGTGTACTACATGTGACAACACTCTCCCGTATTCTCCATATGTCTGGGGTATGGGGTAGGGTTGCAAGACAGAAGCCTTTCCTTACACATAAAAACATCCAGGCCCAGCTAAAATTTGCAAAACAATACATCAAGTCTCCCAAAAGCATGTGGTAAAATGTCTTATGGTCTGATGATACCAAGGTTGAACCTTTTGGCCACAATTCCAAAAGGTATGTTTAGCGTATAAACAACACTTCGCATCACCAAAAGAACACCATGCCCATGGTGAAGGATGGTGGTGGCAGCATCATGCTTTGGGGTTACTTTTCTTCAGCTGGAACTTCAGCTTTCATCAAGGTGAAGGGAATTATGAACAATTCCAAATACCAGTCACTTTTGGCCCAAAACCTTCCGGTGTCTGCTAGAAAGCTGAACATGAAGAGGAATTTCACCTTTCAACATGATAATGACCCCAAGCATACATCTAAATCAACAAAAGAATGTCTTCACCAGAAGAAAATTAAAGTTTTGGAATGGCCCAGCCAAAGCCCAGACCTAAATCCAATAGAAAATCTGTGGGGTGACCTGAAGATGGCTGTGCAGAAGAAATGGCCTCACAATCTGACAGATCTGGAGTGCTTTGCAAGGAAGAGTGGGGAAATATTGCCAAGACAAGATGTGCCATGCTGATAGACTCCTACCCAAAAAGACTGAATGCTGTAATTAAATCAAAAGGTGCTTCAACAAAGTATTAGTTTAAGGGTGTGCACACTTATGCAACCAGGTTATTGTACATTTTTTTTATTTTTTATATTTTTTCCCCTAACAGATTTGTTTGTTTTTCAATTGAATTGTACAGGTTATAGGTCACATTAAATGTGGGAAACGATTTGAAATGATTTATTGTGGTCTCATTTTTTTATATCACAAAAACCTTGCATTTTAACAGGGGTGTGTAAACTTTTTTTATCCACTGTACATGCCCGTCTGTGCTAGAAATTGGCTTTAACACCCCCCCAACAGAGCAGTCCTTGCACTCTAAGGACCATTTATTAAGCTGGCCACTGTCCTTTCTCTTGATCAATAGGTTACACTGCATGTCCCAGTTACTTAGCCTTCCTGGCTGATAGGTTTGGGCATTCTGGAAATGAAAGAAAACATGTTCTACTTTGTACCTGTCTGTTAATTGCTTTGTATTGGCTCTAAACTGATTACTCTGTTTTATAATTTGACCAGAGGGTGGGAGGTTCAATGTAGTAGAATGCATTGCTAAATACCCCTCACTGTTCTCTCCTCTTTCACTCAGTCACCATCTTCCTTCACAGTGCAGATATGTCATATGTTATTATATTGTTTTTTCTAAGACTGTGTAGAACAATGAATAGACCTTGGCAGTATGTTGTATTCAAATTGGATACGCTTTATGTATGTTGAGCCTGTGCCCTTTAGCAAATATGTAATGTTAGTTTCTGGTGTTTTGATATATACATATATATAAAACACTCTTTTGATGTACCGATTAATCCAATGAATGTTTACAGTGTGATGATTTTATATTGTGTTTATCAATTTAGTGTTATGTTATGATAACTTGTTCTGTACAGCTCTATATATACCTGTATTACTGTTGTTCTCTGTCAGTATACCTCCTGATAACCTACGTTTAGCTTACATTCATAAGCTTTTTTAGCATCTCTCTGTTCTTATACTTTCCCCATATTTTCTTGGTCTAACTCAATGTGGTCCTTGCTCCATCTCTTTTTATAATAAGTATTAACTTGGAAAGAATGGCAAAAATATAAAACACCACAATAACTTGAAAACTTCAGAATGCTTTGTTGTTGTTGTGGCTTTCGGCTTTACCTGGTTAGGGGTCGCCAAAGCGGAACTCCGGTCCGCTAATGATCGGCAGTAGATTTTTACGTGCTGAGTTGCCAGCTCTGACGCACAACCTTCAACGAAGGTACGCCCATTCACACGTCTCCACACAGAAGATGCTCTAGATGAGAATTGAACAGGACAGTGTTTTACTGTGAGGCAACAATGCTACCGTAGCACCACCACTGCAGTGGTAATCATATTAAAAAGAAAATTAATGGAGTATAATAACTTTCAGAATAATAGTAAATATAACTCTAAAAAATTCTCAACAGCCATTAAAGAAATATTGCATTCTGGCCCTAAATTCAATCTTAAGCCCTCTGCCAATACCTTATCACTCGAAACTGCAATACAAGTCAACTCTTATTTCATAGATAGCACAACATTTCTAACCAAGGATTCCCCAACATCTAATCTTAACCCTTCCCTTCAGCCAGATGTCGCCATAGCCATTTTCACCTTCAAACCTGTGCCCACATACTATATAAAAACTCCTCTTAAACATGCTCAGACCACGCTCTACTTCAGCTGATGACCTTCTAAGAGAGAACCTTAAAATAGCAGCCAAGAGCTTTGCCATCCCTGTCTCAATCCTTCTAAATGGTTCAGTCTAGGAATCCCACATTCCCTCTCTCTGGAAAAGTCACACATTATCAATCTGCACAAAGGAGGGAATTCAACAGACATTACTAACTTTGAACCTATAGCAATCTTATCCCTCCTCTCCAAAATACTTGAAAAATGTATTAAAACATCTGCTTCTTAACTATTTCCTGTGGGAAGAACTCCTATCTCCCACACAACATGGCTTCTGTCCTTCTCATAGTACTAACACTGCACTTCTAACCTATATAGATACTGTCAATAAAGCTAGAGATAACAACAGACTAGTCTCCTCCTTATTTCTAGACTTGTCTAAAGCCTTCAACACAGTTTGTCATAGCAAACTTCTACTTCAAATGTCCTCATTAGGTCTCACTCAGCCCACCTTTCTATGGTTCAAAAACTACCTATTTAATAGGTGTCAGTCAGTAAAATGGCACTCCACCCTCTCTCCATACCTGCCAGTCACCACTGATGTACCACAAGACTCTATTGTTGGCCCCCTCTTCTTTAATATTGTCACCAACACCCCCACACATCCACATAACAGGCCTCCTTAATACAGTACGCAGATGACTCCACAGTCATTTGCACATCTGACAACATGGAACACCTCCAAAACATTACTCAGTAGGTTTTAACAGTAACTGAAACATGGCTTTGTTACTCACAACTCATGCTCAACCCTAAAAAATGCTGCTTTTTTCCCCAAATCCCTTTCCCATGAAAAAACAAAAGTTAAATGCTCTCTAATGATAATACAACCATTGATGTCACTTCTCATAGCAAGTTATTAGAGAAGATAGTTGATGATAATCTTAAATTCTACCTGCATATACAAAATTGCATAAGCAAAACTCATGAAAAACTACGGATGCTTTATAGAGCCAAAAATGTTCTCAACCACACAACTAAAGCTACATTTGTCACTACTTATCTCCTCCCACACTTTTTTATGGTGCTGCCATCCTTACTAACCTTCAGACATCACAAAAATCAAAATCTAAGCAATGCTATAACAAAGTTTCTAAATTTGCAGAAAATACACCTTTCAGAACCCACCACTGAATGACATTAAAAAGCCTAAATTCGTTAGAACTACCCAATCAACTAACATATACACAGTTTCTTACCACATGTAAAATTATCCACCATCTATCTGCTTGTCCAGCACTAAATAATATTCTACACAGCTATGATCCCAGTTTGTCATTACAATTCAATAACCAAAAACTCCTGTCCGTCCACAAACCTATCAAATCTGCTGGGCATTGTCTGTACTCATACCATGTTGCTAAGGCCTGGAACGCATTATCTGTCTCCATCAAGTCAATACCTTTTCTCCCATTCTTCAAAACCATTCTGAAAGACCTCTTGACCAAAAGCTGGCTCTGTTCTTGCTCAACACTAGGATAAATATACCCCTAAATGTGGATACATACCTGCTCATACCTTACACCTCCTTACTCCTTCTTCACTCACTTCATTACCTCTCTCAGTTTCTCTCCACAGCTTTCTTTAAATAGACCATACACCTGCTTTTCTCTCACTTCATATTGCAGTTCCTATTTGTATAATACTAACTTTTAATTTCCATATAAGCTGTCTAAAATTTCTCTAACTATTGAATCATTGTCATATAACTTGTATCTATTCTTAACCAATGTTTTCATATTTTGTCTAATTTGGTATAATTATTTAAACAGTAGTTTTTCGTATTATTTTCAAATGTTGCAAAATTATTATTCTGAAAATGTTTTGCAATGCTTTCGAGCTTTTCTCCTCAGGCCTCCATTGAAAATGGGCTCCTACTCAGTCAGACTTTCCGTTAATCAAATGTCAGTAAATAAATAAATAAATAAATAATATGTACTCTACAAGCTCCATCTTCATTGTCATATGCTATAGACAACATCACTCAGACCACAGCACTAAGAAGCAGAGTCTTATTTTAAAACATGAAACCTAATAAAAATCGTGTGACAAGTCACAGTCCCTAACTCATGCCTCCCATGCCCAATGCCCTTGGATGCCAAGACGTACTGGACAAATTAATTAGTAAGACTTTGTTTAATGATTGTGCGAAGAATTGGGGGGGGGACAAAAAGAGCATGCAAAAGTTCTAACCCTCTGTGATGCCCCACCACTGGACCAGTAATCAAGGAGCCTCAATCCTCACCACTGGCACCAGTGGGGGATGTACACTGGGAGGATGACAGGTATACTCACAGTATTTTCAGATGCAGCTCTCTGCATTAAGTGCTATTTTCCTTAAGAGCACACAGAGACCACAGTAAGTCTGGGGCTGGTTTCTCCCTCCTTTCTCCAGATCCCCAATAAGATTCCCCACTGGCACAGCTATAGAGTTGAGATCTCAGCTGAGTGACCAAACCAAGACCTCTAGCACCCTCTCTGTCCAACCAGTGCTTTGTGTACATGCACAAGTATCTGACACACACACTCTTTATGGTTTGATTTACCCAAACAAACACCTGGGAAAGGCTGGCACAGATTTACTAGCCATGCCCCCTTCTGTTCAGACTATAAGGTAGTTTCCTCTGCCACCAGTCACTCCGTATCAGCTGATTTAATGTCTTTAACAAAGGGTGTCCAATCTTACTGTCTAATGTTACTATGAATACAAATGATAGTCTGACCAAGAGCAAGGCTTTTAGGAGTAGTCCACAGTGTCACCAAATAAATATGCAAATACTCCCAGAACTTAAATAGCTCTACAAAGATCAGCCACAATGAAAGGTTTAAATATATTTAATAATAAATAATAAAAGAACAAGAAAATACTCTATATTTACAGTGACATGAGAGTTCAAAATCACAGAAAATATTTAAAACAACATTGCAGGACAGTCTGAAATAAATAAAGAAAAACATCTAAATTAAGCTTTTCTATATTCTCGACTATATCTAAGAGAATTATACTGTACCCTAAACTTACTTACTTAGAGCAAGGCAGAGGTCTGGTGAATGGATCTTGTCAGGTCCAAGACAGAATGCAGAATGCTGTCTCTCCCAGACAGTTCTCAAATTAATATCTCGAATATTATTGCTGGGATAACTTGCATAATGACATCATTGCTTGCCATCTGAGTCCTAGTTCCCATGCCCAAAACAAACATTGATGGCAGCTGGTAGCATTTAACATCTAACTGTAAAAATACATAGACCTCAGATAGCATCTAACTGTAAAAATACATAGACCTCAGATCTTAGGCAGATGGTGGAAGTCATAAAACAATTGCATCCCTTTGCATTTTAAAACTAGTAATTATTTAATCTTAAAGACAATAGAGAAAGCTCCCTAGTATAGACATTGTGTCTGTTGCTGCACTGAAACTGATAGGTAACATCTTTTTGTGGCCTGGCCATAAAGTAATTTAATTTCAGTTATTTTTCTGACATTAAGCTCCTCTATTCCAGTTTCCACTGTTAAAACAAACATTAAAATGGTTACTATAGTGCACATACATTTCCTTTCTTTTCCAGTAGGGTACACTGTGGATACAATTCAAGCACAAGCACTCTACAAAATATCTCTTCAGCAGATGTCTGTACAAACCATCTTATATGACATACAGTTCTAATACATTTGTAACACAAGCATCTTATACAGATCATGTTGATATTCACAAATGACATAATTATTTACAAAATTCCAGATAGCTAGGCTGGCAGTATCTCCCTTCATCACACCTTCTATTATACATTCTCATTTCATGTTACCTATTTCTTGCTTCCGGGGCATCCAGTCATCCCCTGCACATTCTATAAATGGCTGTAGTTCTTTGCCTAGTTAATTCTCATTTCTTGTTATAGTCATTGTGTTTCTACAAAGCCACGTAAAACTGTTGAACTTCCTCAGAATACTCAACATTAATAGTTTCAGGCAAACAGCAGCAGAGCTTATTCTCCACCCCACTTACAGCCACTTAAGAAAGTATGTTTGTTTGGATATTTAATTATTTGTTAAACTGGGTAAGTGACTAATATATGTTCATAGGTTCATAGGTAGGTACTAGGCTATCGGCCCAAGGGCCTACGTAAGCTTAGCCAACAAGATTCCCTGGCTTACGCCACCCAAGAAAGTTATTTTCCTGTGCCACTGTTGGGCAGAGACACAGAAGTGATCCACGGGGTGTATTTCCTATTTCCCATCCACTCATCAAAATTTTTCTTGAAAAGTGCTAATTAAGAACTTTGCTTGACATGGATGGGTAGCCTGTTCCAGAGTATGGGAAGTCTCTGGGACAGGAATCTATCCCTGCAGCATGTCCTGTTTATTGTGGTGACATGGTTTAGGTCCCTAGAGCATGTAGTTCAGAGGGATTGGGATTTCTTTAGGTGTAGCATGTCCAACAGCTCTGGGTTTGACATACCTTTATATGTTAGGCAGAGATCACCTTGGAGTAGGCGATATGCTATGGAGTAAAGCTGGAGTTTTTTGAGGTGGTCATTGTAGGGCATTTGTTTGAGGCCAGTAATCCTATATGTGAGGTACTTCTGTGGCCTTTCCAGCTGCTGCACATGTCTTGTGAGGTACATTCCAAAAGGGGCGTTGTACTCTATAATGGGTCTAATGAGTGTTGAGTAGAGGGGAACAATGACCTCTTTTTTCCTGGATGAGAACCCTTTTATGATGAGGTGTGCCACGTAGAAGGACTTCCTGAATACTGTGGTGATGTGACTATCAAAGGAGAGACTACTGTCCACCTGGGTCCCAAGGTCTCTTATCACACATTTGGTGTTAACTAGATTGCTGCCTATGTGGTAGTTCATGGGTACAGAGTTTTTACCAAAGGGGATGACACTACACTTTTTGGCATTGAGCTTGAGGCCATGGCTCTGGCACCAGGCATCTGTCTGAGCGAGGCCCTTCTGTAGGATGTCCACATCATTTGGGGACTTGACTATGGCTCGTAGTTTGCAGTCATATGCGAACTTCATTAGCCAGAGGCCTTCTGTGTTAGCCTGTACTTCATAGAAGTAAATACCAAACAGGAGAGGTCCCAGGATGGAACCATGTGGTACTCCACTTGTCACTGCTTTGAGGTCAGATTTGAAGTCTGCAACTTTTACAGTGTGGATTCTGTCAGTGAGCCAGTTGGCAACCCATCTTGTGACATAGGGATTTATACCTAGTTTAGTGAGTTTAGCTATAATTCCAGAATGGGAGATGGTGTCGAAAGCCTTGGTGAGGTCAAGATAGGCTGTGTGAACCACCTTACCCTCATCTACAGCTTTGGTGGCTGCCTCAAAGAAGTCGATCAGGTTCAGGAGGCATGATCTGCCTTTCACAAACCCGAATTGGGTGGGATCCAGAGTTTGGAGGTTACCAATGTCTTTATGAGTTCCATGATGATACGTTCCATGGCCTTGCAGACCAGGCTCATCTGACTAATAGGTTGATAGTTCCCAGGATCAGTGGTGGCTTCCCCTTTGTGGAATGGGATAACTGTTGCTGTGCGCCATTCAGTGGGCACAAAGCCTGATGTGAGGCTATTATTTTACATGGTGCTTAAGTGGGGAGCCAGTTTGTTCTGAAGTTTGTGTAAAACGCAGCCTGGGATGTTGTCCAGTCCCATGGATGCTGCATTTCTGGCTTTAGAGAGTGCAGCTTTTACCTGCGTAGTTGTGATTACAGGGACTCTGCATTCTTCCTGTATAGATATGAGCCCTTTAGGGGGTGAGGGGGGGTAAAGTTAGCACTGAACCTATCTGCCAGGATGTTGGCAATATCAGTTGGTTCTGTAATTTTCATGTATTTGTGCTGTAACTCAGAGCAGATCTGGGTGTTGCCATCGAGATTCTTGACATAGCTATAGAATGCTTTGTGGTTGTCCTTAGAATTAGTGGTGATTTTGTTTTCATAGCTAGCTTTGGAGGATCTTATAAGGGATCTCATCTTCTTACTGAGGCTGACCAGGGAGCTCCTCCACTCATGGGATTTTACTCTCTTTTGCAACAGTTTTTTCCTTCTGTTGTACAGTTTATTTATGGCAGGGGACCACCAGATTTGCTTCCTTTTTTTGGAGGATGGAGTCTTGGTTCTGTTTGGGATAGCACAATCTATGCATTCGTGTAAGTGCTTATAGAATGCATTTGTGTAGGATTCAGCATTTGTAACTGTATTGTCCATCTACATGGGTGTCATGAAGTTCACCACTTCTGTCTTAAGAAGCATGAAGTTGGCTTTGGAGAATTTTTTTACTGTGGTTTCCTTAATGGGGGGTGGGGGTGGGATGTGGATATCAAGGATGATTAGCTTATGGTCGGATCGGACCAAAGAGGAGTTGACTTCAGTTGTGTAACTCCGGTCACTCATGTTGGTAATGACTAGGTCTAGGATATTGTTGCCCCTGGTGGGGGTGTGGATAAGTTGATCCAGGGCATTGGAGTTAATGAATTCCAGAAAGCGTTGAGATAAGGAGTTGGTACACGAGTAGTTTTCCCAGTTAATGGTGGGGTAGTTGAAGTCTCCCATTATTAAGGTGTTTGGTTGAACCCTAATATTTTCCAGTACATCAAGAAAAGAGGAGTGGGAATCCTGGGGCATGGTGGGGGATCTGTAGCAAGCTACAATTTGGATTGCAGTTTTGCCCAGAGTTAGTTGCACTTGGATAACCTCGGATGCATTATGCTGAGCAACTAGCCTGGAGGTGTGGATATTCTTAATGAATATGGACACACCTCTGCCTTTGGTGTTTCGGTCCAAGTTACATGGCTGAAAACTGTGGTATGAGTTATAGCCTGGTATTACAGGGGTGCTCTCTGGAGCCTTGAACCAGGTCTCAGTCACTGCACAGATATCGATGTTCTCCATTTTAAGGAGTGCCTCCAGTGAGTGGATTTTGTGATTTAGACTTCTAGCATTGAATATCATTACCCTTAGTTTGTTACGATCTGTTTTAGTCATATCACATGTCACAAAGGCAACAGTAAGGATCACATGTGGGGATAATTTAGCATGGTCACTAAGCATCATGTTTTGGTAGGTGAGAGGAAATCAGAACGTTTTAAAGAAACTTATATGGACGTAGGAAAAACATGAAAAGTC